>NW_027273860.1:1747500-1757500 GCF_046630095.1 Trachinotus anak | reverse complement strand
AAATCCATGAAAAACCTGCCTGATCTCAAAGAATTACAATGCAAATCTAATACAACCACAGGACTCCAGACCTGATCCAAACAGATCTGTTGGAGTCCACATGGGTCCACTTGGGTTTTAGACATGTTGAGGCACAGACCCGAGACTCACGGCAGTACCACAGGACCTGATCAACCTCCAGCTTGGAATACACTTAAAACATAACATCAGATTTGGTCTTCTGAAGGAAAGAGGGCAGCTCTAGTCCACATATCTCCATTAATGATGTAGCCTTACTGCTTTCCATCCATCCATCCATCCGTCCATCCATCCATCCATCCATCCATCCATCCATCCATCCATCCATCCATCCATCCATCCCTCTGACTCACCAGATTTCCGATGCTGAGCATGCCATTGAACTCGTCAGTCATGGGGTAGTGCTCCATGGCCATGAAGAGCGTGTTGAGGACGATGCAGACGGTGATGGCCAGGTCCAGGAAGGGGTCCATCACCATGATCTTCACCAGCTGCTTCACCCTCTGCCAGCAGGGGCTGCACTCCCACACCAGGTAGCGGTGGGCAAAGACGTACCAGCACGGGTGGCATTTCTTATTGGACTCCTCCAGTTCTACAGGATCCAGGACAAACAGAACAAGAGGACAGAGGACGTTTAATATAACAGAGAAATGGGGGGGGGGGGGGGGGGTAAGCAGGTAATGATGAGGAGAGAGTGTCAGACAAAAAGGTAAATGAAATAATTAAAGATATTTCACAACAAAGTGCCTTGGCTACGAAGTCAAGAGTCAAAGTCCAAGTCCTGAAGTTTGTGTTCAGGGTCCTGAACAAGTTCCTGTGCGACACAGTTATAGTTTTCATGTGAGTTAATCTGAGGCATCATCTGTTATTTGCCCTGACTAATATAATATAATATGTCTCCTATCAACTCTCATGGCATTCTGATATCATTGTGCAGCACTAACACAGTAGCATTATAATAGTTTAACAGTATTGTGAGAGTGCTGCTTATTGACCCCTCGGATGGAGCAGTGACCCACTTACAGATTTACTACTCAGCTCATTTGTCCACAGCACAGCTGATCTTTATATTAAACTATCAAAAAATCACATGAACAACAAAGCAAGGCACAAAAGAAAAAGGAAAGGATGAAAGGAATAAAGGGAGGAGTGAAGGGAAGGAGGGAAGGAGGGAATGAAGGATGTACGGACGGATGGAGGACAGCAGTGGATTTTTGTATTTCCATGTATAATGATCTGTTCTCTCAGAGCAGCCACTGCCGAGGGGAGAGACAGTGACTCAGCAGAGCCACACACACACACACACACACACACACACACACACACACACACACACACACACTTAGAACACACATGAATGCAGCTTTGGACAGATATGAACCCAAAAATCTAATTCATGAATATCATCAAACACACACACACACACACACACACACACACACACACACACACACACACACACACACACACAGGAGCTTGGATCTCATGGTTAATGAGGGTAACCAGGATAACACGCTCCCTTCTCTCTCTCTCTCTGTTTATTTCATTCTGTCTCTATGTCTCTCTCCCTTTCCGACTCTCGCACAAACAAAGCCAGTGTTCCCCTGGGGTTGACTGGGACAGCAACACACACACACACACACACACTCACGCTTAGATACAAACTCAGACATGGTTACACAATCCCGTATTGACACACAATTACACAAGTAGCACACACAAACACACAGAAGCGTTAACAGACTCACTTGAATGCAAAATTCAGACAAATACACGGTTACACAATCACACACAAACACCCAGATAAAGGTTACAGACTCATATCTACAAACATAAAACAGGATCAGACCAGAACCTTCTTCAGTTCATATCATTCATAGAAATGAAGTGAAACCAGTGTCTGACGACAACCAGTCGACAAACTAGCTCTGACGTTTTCTTTTAGCTCCAGTTGTGTCTCTCCTCTCAGTTCATTTTGGTTTTTCTGTCCAGGTTTAGAGGAAACTGTCTCTGACCCAGAACACTGGAGGTGACTGGAGGTGGAGCTAACAGCACTGAAAACTGACATTTGAAAAAATCAGCAGCTAATGTCTCCCTTTAGATCTATGTTGTCCCAATAAACCCACTTATTATTATAAAATATCTCCAAACTGATAAATAGAAATAAAGTGGCTGTATCTGCTTGGCTGGTTACCAAGAGAACAGAACAGCTTCATGTTTTTTTCTTATTCGAGTGACCTGATCCTTTGTGTCCTGAACAGTGTTAAAATGATATTTCAGTGTGTTACCATCATCATACAATGATCTGATTTCACTGTGTTTTACTTTACTTTAGTTTCACCCAAACTGCTACATCCTCTAAGCTCACAGCATCAGTACCGGTTGCTATGGTGACCACTGGTTACTGGTTTAGAGTGATGGTTGAACTGTTGACCAGCAGATACTGTATGTTTGAAGCGTCTCTACCAGCCAATCAGAGAGGTGTGCTTATTTGTGACCTGGTTGTATCACTCCTCACCTTCCATGGCGTCTGTGAGGTAGCTGGCGGCGCTGAGCGCCCTCCCCCTCCGCTCCGAGCCCTGTGTGGACGAAGGCTGAGGTAACAGCATCGTACTGAGCTCTGTGGTGGACGTCGGGACCTGAGCGGGAGCGAGAGGGAGGAAGAGGAGGAGGAGGAAGAGGTGATTTACTTTCTTTATGTTCTTTATACTCACTCTCAGTGTGGAGATACATCAGATACATCAACCAGAGGAAGCTTCACCACGATCCAGAGACAACACACTGATAATCACAGCACACACACGCTGGAAACACACCAACACACACATTCAAGGTTCATTCATGAGTATGAGCTGTCACCCACTTATCTGTTGCCATGGTGACAACATCACACACACACACACACACACACACACACAGAGTTATGTCAGGTCACATGGGTCAGACATGATGCAGCAATTTCTTCTGTGTGTTTGTCCATGTGTGAGTGTGTGTGTACTTCCTGTCACCAAGGCAACAGATGAGCAGGTGATGACTGGTGTTCAATGAATCAGAGAAATCAGTGTGCCGCTGCTGTGTGTGTGTGTGCGTGCGTGTGTGTGTGTGTGTGTGTGAGAAAGTGCAGCTGGATGTTTCTCATGTATCAGATCAGCTGTTTGAAGGTTGAACTTCTGCTCATCTCTTCTCTTGAAACTTGGTGGAAGTAGAAGCAGTAGAAATACAAAGTGCCAAAAATGTATTTAATAGCTGCTTTTGATAAATATCACATGATCTTCATCACTAGATTAATTTGTCATGTAATAACAAACGTTCATATTCCTGTTTTCTCTGAGCACCTTGTTGTCAGTGCTCAGAAATATTTAAATTTAACATCTTCCACTTTCATAACAACTGGACAAACTCCATGAGCTGATGAAGATCATGTGACGTGACAGAAAGCTCCAAAACTGCTAAAAAAGCCCTTGAGTGATTTTTCCAGGAGCTTGAAATATGATGTTGTGTATTTTAAATAAAGTTGTGCAGGTTTGAACGGTGCTCGGCTGCTCCACATGAACTCATGAAGATAAACCTGACGATGGTCTCAGGAGAGTTCAGGACCTCACAGATGAACCGGGCTGAACCTCATCTGCTCAGGTGTGATTACACAACACTTCCTGGTAACTGTCCCTCCAATGAGACATGACGCATGGGCCTGAAGGTCGCCGCCCACGACAACGCCTACATCCTGTCTGTGTGCCAGGCAGGGAAGCACCAGGGAACCACACACACACACTTATATATAAGGAAACACACACATACTAACAGCAGCCAGCCGTGCACTAATTCAGCTTCCGTTAGCTGCTTTCGGTTGCTATGGTAACGTTTCCGTGGCAAATAAGTGTGTGCTCCCTCCCTCCTCCTCCTCCTCCCACTGGTCTCTCCATCAGTCTGAGCAGCAGGACGACAGGTCCGTGTTCTTCATGGACATGAGCGAGCAGAAATACTTCATGTCAAAACATGAAGCTGTGCACTGACCTGAGAGCAGCTCCGGACTCCCACACACCCCCTGCGGCCCCCCACCCCAACCCCCACCTTTTTTTTTTTTTAAACTGTGCAGGAAGTTTCATTTATTTCTTTGAGTGAAGTTTTTCAAACAGCAGCACTCAAACTGGAAATAACACAAGCGCTAATTTTCGAATTATTAACAACTTCACTGTGAATTTCTACGACTGAGACTCATTTAATAAAAGAAAATGATGTTGTTTTTCTACACTAAACGGTGGACCGCGGTCTGGATCCAGGCCCAGACACCATCCTATCACCTATCAACTACTGAGAAACTATTGAGGGAGGTTTAATCAAAATTAAATTAGTCTTTCACATGTGGCCTAAGTAAGAGAAATGATGCCACAGTAGTTTTTCCCTCTTAGTCATATTATTCAATTATTAAATGAACCTCATTATAGAAATGGCTGAGATCGTTAAGATGTGAAATGGAAATAACAATAAATAGAAGAAAAAGGAAACTGAAGCTACAAGTTTTAGGCCTAATACCTGTTATGTACTTATTACAGTGTTTAAAAAAAAACACCCTCCTTGAATTTAAATTGAAAACCCTGTGTGGCATCAGGTGTACCTAATAAAGTGGTCACATTACTTCTTCCTCTGCTCTTCTCCTTTTTCTTATATAACAGTGTAGATCTGGGCGCAGGTTGTCAGCAGGTGGAGGTGACTGAACACCCCCAGGCGTGGAGCTGCTGTGTTTGTCCTCATGATACTCTGACCTACTGCCTGATGGGAAAAAGGCTCAACTGTAAACAAGTATTAAAATAAATGTAATCCCTGATGAGCTGTCTGCGTTCAGCTGCTGCAGGTTTTACTGTGAGAGTGAAGATGAAACCGATACCAAGACCACGAAAAACCATCTGAACCACGAGTCACTGTAGAGACCGCCGAACTGAAACTCTTTCAACGGTTTCAAGGACATCAAAAAGTAAAGAAATAATATTTTCAACAACTGAATCTGGATCTAGGAGGATTGAGTGAGCAGAGACTCTGAGAGAAGGAATAAGACTGACTGAGAGAAAGGTCATTATTGTGCAAAGCAAACACACATACACACCTTTATTGATTATTATTTAAAGGTCCCATAAATCATCCCAATGATCTACCTTTATTTATTAATTATTAATTATTCTTTCACTTGTAATCTCTGAAGTAACATAGAAATAATTTCACAGTCATTTCCAACCTAATTCCCTTTAGGAACAATACAGAAATAAAATATTAGATTATAGTGACTAAATGAAGCTCATTGAATGATACTGATAATAAAGTTATGATTTCCATGTCCGAGCAGCCACGTGGGTTCTGCCCTCTGCCTGTGATGTCTCTGTGCAGCCCTGTCTGCACAGGTGAGGACACAAACACCCAATGAACCAATGCACATTTGCAGCCTTGGAGGTGTGTGTTCCTGTGTGAGAGTGTTACCACACACACACACACACACACACACACGCGCGCAGGTGTTCTCTCTGTCTCTGCATGTGTTTGGTCACTGAGTCATGCAGTGTGAGTGTGATCTGATTATCATATCTGCTGCTTGCTTCTGAAAGGATGTAGCTCAGCATGTGTGTGTGTGTGTGTGTGTGTTTCCCGGCACACAGCTGATTTACTGGATGTTAAGAGACTTGGTGCAAAATACTGAGAAAATGTAGAACAGGAACATGAGCAGCGAGAGAAAGACAGAGTGTGAGTGTGTGTCCACTGGCAGCATCTGCCTGTCGCCTGGCAACGGTAGAAACCTGTGCAGGTGTGTGAGGTGTGATGCACTGACCCTCGATGTGACGCTGACTCTGAACTGTACAGTGTAAATACTGTCAGATCTGTTGATACGGACATTGATAGGACTATTGATTCCATGTATTCATGTGATTTATCAGAATGAACAGTTAAAGAGTATAATGACGGAGAATGAGTTTTGCATTGTGGTGATGTCAGTTCTTACTCCCTTCTCTCTTGTACCTACATTTAAATATCACTAGTCTTTGTTTGGTACCAGATTCATATAACAAATGCTGTAACTGACGGGCTCTTGTATGAAGTGTTACCAAACTCAGTTTCCTTTTTTCCTTGGGTATGTTTTGGGGTGTGTTTGACTTGATTGACAGGGCTCTCAGCCTATCAAATTTAGTCGTGGTCAGAGGAATTTCTGGCTCCTGCAACTAATGGAAACTCAACCTGTGACAAACAAACAGATCTAATGTTCACGTGTTTTATTTTTCCAGTCTCAAAGGAAACAAGGGAACGACTGAAGGGTTCAGGTGAAGAAGCTGCAGTGATGGTGTGTATGTGAAGATGGAGGGAAATAGTGTGACAGAAGCAGAAGCATTGGTTCTTTTGTAACAATGGTGTGTGTGTGTGTGTGAGTGTGTGTGTGTGTGTGTGTGTGAGTATGAGAATGAAGGAGGGACACCTCAGTAACATGCCTGTGCTGGTATGTGTGGCTTTAGCCCATGATGCCATAGCAGTGGCACTATGTGTGTGTGTGTGTGTGTGTGTGTGTGTTTGTGTGTTTGTGCAGATGGGGGGAATACCACAGCATTGTTATCTGAGCTAGTAGATATGAGTATGTGTGTGTGTATGTGTATGTGTGTGTGTGTGTGTGTGTGTGTGTTCGTCGCAGTGGAAACAATGGTGGAGCCTCCAGCCATCCAACACTCTGACATGTGAATTATGAATCAGCGCTTTGCATAACTCCTCTCTGATATCATGGGCTAAAGACACACAAACACACACACACACACGCATACACACAAAATCAGGCCACAGTACTCACACTCTCCTCCTTGACCTTCTCCATGGTGCAGGCAGGCAGCTGCCCCTGCAGTGGTGGTGGTGAAACCCCGTTCTGGTCAATGGCAACAAACAGCTTCCCGTTAACGTTGAGAGTTGGATAAAACACCTGAGAACACACACACACACACACACAGAGGGGATGAAATTACAGTGTCTTAATTTTGACCCAAATCCCGGATGACTCTGATTATGAGGCGACCCCCCCTCTTCCAACATCTGCCTCACCTGTGAGCTCCTGCTCGCCGTGCTGTAGGTGCTCGGTCGACGTTTGGGCCACGGGTGGGGTAGGATGCCGCTGAAGGTCCCGCCGCTGTAGGTTCGGCCCCCAACCCCCTCCACCACGTCACCTGGGACGCTGTACTCGTCGTCAGCCATCTCTCCCTCTGACCCCCGGCTCCGCAGACGGAAGTTGAAGATGGAGGAGACCTGACTGCTTCGCCGAGTCCTTGTGGAGAAGGAGCGGGCGAGGAGGGGGTGGAGGGGCTGGAGGAGGGGAGGAGGACATGGAACATGTTGAGAAATATCACGTGCAGCAAAATGGAAGGACAGTCGTACAGATCCTCCTCCCCTCACCTTCCCTCCGTCCGTCATGTCCACCTGCAGCAGCTTTTCCTCTGATAGGTTCGCCTCCACGTCAGCCACCCCCATCAAAGCTTGACTCCGCCTCCGCTCCTCTAAGGTGTCCAATGGCGGGCCAAACGGGGAGAGGTCTGGTGACATCAACGAATCTGAGTCGACAACTTTTTGTGTGGCAACCTGGTTAAGAAACATAAATGTGTCTGTAAACGCAGTAAAATCAAATATAACAAACTTGTTCTTGTTCACCTTATTTCATGATGATGCAGCAGTTACCCAGGCCAGACCCAGGTCAGACCCAGGTCAGACCCAGGTCAGACCCAGGCCAGACCCAGGTCAGACCCAGGTCAGACCCAGGTCAGACCCAGGCCAGACCCGTTCACACTGATGCTTTACCTGTTGCTCTTTCTTGAGCCTCTCCATCGCCTGCTGGAACTCGCGTTCCTTCTGCCAGGCCTCTGCGATGGTCGCCTGGTTCTGCTCCTCGTACGCCATGGCAACCACGGCCAGGATGAGGTTGACCAGGTAGAAGGAGCCCAGGAAGATCACCACCACGAAAAACACCATGTAGGTCTTACCGGCCGATCGCAGCGTCTGCAGGCGCACACACCAGAAACACATGATCCAACACATGAGCAGAGACGAAGAACAAACTGCAACACACCTGTAGGAGAACTCCTGCAGGTGTATTTCTCTCCTATGTCTGATTTAGTCCCTAAGATCTCTTTAAATAGTGTCCTCTGTCCGTCCCAGCTCAGGATCACCTCTGATTACAACCATCCACTGGCACTAATGAGCTGTTTGAGCAGCCCAAAGTGCCTAATGGGATTTCTCTGACCCGACTTTATCCTGTGATGCTACATGAAGGCTGTTCTACCTCCTGACTGGTGAAGGTTACTAAAATTATAGTGGACAATAGATTACACAATGCATTTCATCCCCAACCTCATCCAAATCACACAGAAGCCACCTTCTGTCCTCTGAATGGAAGCCTCCTGTTTCCACAGCCAAAGGCAGGATGCCAGATCCTCCCTGAGCACAAACACACCTCTGCGCAGGTTAAGGGTGACACGTTGCTGTGGATGGTAACTACGACTAACAACACAATATGCTCTCAGTCTGGGTTTGCTTCATATTTCTGCTGACCATTTTTCTTGATAATTTCCAAACAGCAGATACTTAAAGTGCCTTTCCCTTGTCCATGGGTGACAATTAAGAATCCCAATAAAAGAATGTCAGCAAGTCTTTTGTCAGGCACGTTAATGAGCCTTTTCCACAGTCACAGCATATCATCCCTTTATCTAATGTCTAACGAGTTTGTGTTGGCAATACAGCAAGTTACATTTTACCCCCAACATTTCTGTTAGGAAGTACGGTGGCCCACACAGGTCAACACAATGCAAAAGACACAACAGAAATACAAAAGCAACAACATGAATAAAAAAGCAAGTAAAATACAAAAGCCATGACACTAATACCAAAGCAACAGCATGAATACAAAAGAAACACAAATGCAAAAGAAATGACACAAATGACCACCGTATGTTAAACTACCAAAAGCAAAATATGAAAATCATATACAGAGAATAGCATTTATATGATTTTTTTAATATTTGATTTGTCATAATTAATTATTTCATAATCGTTCAACCATATTTCATTCAATCTTATTTCATAATCCACAATTTACTACTTTGCACAGTTTTAGGTTTAATAATGTGAAGACAGGACATAAACCCCCCCCCCCCCCGCCCCAACATGGACGTTACCTGGTGGTAGAGGTTCTCCCAGTAGTCTTGGGTCATCAGACGGAACAAAGACAGAAAGGCCCAACCAAAGGTGTCAAAGCTGGTGTAGCCATAGTTGGGGTTCCTTCCTGCCTTCAGGCATTCAAACCCATCTGGGCACTTTCTGCAACACACACACACACACACACACACACACACACACCAGTTCTTGGTTAGTGTGTCCGTCGGTGACAATATTTTTTTCTTGTCACCAACAGAAATACAATTTTTTTTTTTTACTTGGGGATTGAGGAGCCAGGATCTAGTTTTGAAGATTTTGAAGATACCAACCACCCAGTGATCGGGGGGGGGGGGGGGGGGGGGGGGTTATATAACTGTATTTCCTGCCTCTCTCAAATCCGAAACCACAGCTTTGTGCAGAAAGTGGGTGTGCGGACATTTTGAAAACTGAGACGCCTAAATCAGAAAATATCAGCACACATCCATCCGTCCATTAATTCCTGACACAAACACCAGCTCCGTTTCCTCATCAGTGTTTATGACTGGGGGCTTGTTATCGTCATGCGAGCGGGACCCGCCCACATGTGTCACCGTGGAGACGGAACAGGCAACGCAGTGACGGCATTCATCATAATTGATATTCCACATTTGTATCCTATCACATTCATCGTCGCCCACGCAGTCACATCTGATCCACTGATACACAGCAGGACCACGGGGCGGCTGGTCAGCGCAGGAGGAGGGGGTGGGGGTGGGGGTGGGGGCTGCTGGAGTTTACAGCTGCTGCTTCTGGCCACAACAACTTACAGTGAAGGAGACAC
>NW_027273860.1:1660000-1742500 GCF_046630095.1 Trachinotus anak | reverse complement strand
ACTATTTTATAAACAAAACAACTGATACGTTACATGTTAAAATTGGTTACCATACCAAAATTAAAGTATCACACCTGCACAGTTGAAAAATAATAATGTAATGTAATCTAATATAGCCAAATCTATTCAGTCTTAGTTTGAAATAAACTTGTCAAATCAAACCCTAATTTATCTTAATCTAATCTAAATATAACCCAGCACAGTCTAATCCCATCTAATCCTGCTAATGTCATATAATCTCACCTAAATGGTGCTAATATATTTTAGTTTAATCTAATCTAGTGCAGTTTAGCGTGATCTTGTATTATTCTTATTTTATCTTTTCATATCTAATGTAATGTAACATAATCTGACAGACTGTCCATCCTCAACTGATCTGAGCCTCTGAAAACTTTCTCTCATATCTGATTTCTCTACAACATCAAATATTCATGACTAAGAAAATCATGTCCAGGCAGAACCCAGTCACTTCCAGTGAGAGGTTGACTGAGGCAGTGGGATTTTAGGCCTTTAAAGCACCAGAACAAGCAGATTTATAACTGGTGTGTTCTCATACAGGCTGAGAGACGTGGACACAGAGGTGGACGCGCTGGCAGACAGACGTACGGACTCATTCAGAGACAAACAAACATGCTGAGGCTATTCTGGGAGATATCCTGGGGATTTCTGTGTGTGTGTGTGTGTGTGTGTATTTACTTCATGTTCCCCATGCCATTCCATTCTGTTCCCTACGACCTCCTGCACGCACACACACACACACACACACACACACACACAACCTCTAATTATAACACTCAGGTAAACTCGAGTCAGGGAGGAAGAGAGTACTTAGCATCGCTATAGCAACGGTACCTCAGTGCTGGTTGCCGGGGGAGACTGTTTTGTGCCACCTCTGCTGGGAGATGGAGGGACCATGTTTTGTGTGTGTGTGTGTGTGTGTGTGAACTTTCCACCACACCTTATCAAGATGCAAACACACTGTGGGTTCACCTCAGTCACTGTGTTTATTTACTGATGTAAAATATAATTATCTTCATTGTTCTCTACCAGCTGAGATAAGATGAGCAGCACATGGTCTCATCATCACAGGTCGGAGTGTGATTGATACACTTGAACAGATGTCTGATCTAATCCAGTCCAATCTCTTCACAGCTAATCTGTCCTAACCCAGTCTCATGTAGAATAGTGTAATCTTGCCAGTTATAATTTGATCTGTTCTTGTCTCTAGTCTATCCTACTGTTGTTTTATTAATGTTAAACTCTAATCTAATTCAACCCAGTCTTCTCATGTCTAATTTACTCTATTCTAATCTACTTGAATCTATCTAAACCTAATCTAATAGTCTAGTCTTTATCTTCCCAAAGTAATCCAGTTAATTCAATTTAGACGATTGCAATCAGTCTTAATCTAATCTAATCTTTTTTAATCTACTTTAGTCTAATGTAATCTAGCCCTCTATTATTGTGTCTAATCAATGTAATGTATGTGTGTGATAATCTCTCCTAGATTTGTCTAATCATCTGAATTGGCCTAATCTATCTAATCTAGTCTCAATCTAATCTAATCTAATCTAGTCTATTGTTATTATTCTCATTTTATCTAAACCTACCCTTGTTTAATTTAGCCTGTCCTAATCTAATCTAATCTAATCTAATCTAATCTAATCTAATCTAACATAACATAACATAACATAACATAACATAACATAACATAACATAACATAACATAACATAACATAACATATTTATGATTATATTATAGATATTACCTATATTATCTCTTTATTATATATTACATTTAATCCTAATTTAGCCTAATCTATTCACAATATATTTCAGCCCAGTCTAATCTTGTCTAATTGATCTAATCTAATGTCACATAAACTATCTGATCTATCACACCCTAATCCAGTCTAATCTAATCCAGCCTGGTCTGGTCTTGTCTAATGTAATTTATTCCAGTCTGATCTAGTTTAATCTACTCTGTCATGTAACTGAATCTTAATGTGTTTCACTGGCTTCTGTCACTGACTTATGTGAATTCATTAGAAGTCTTTAGCTAAAGTGTGTTAGCATGCTAATTCAGCTCACACCTGATGAAGTAAACCTGAGATGAGATGATGTGTGAACCTTAGTTCTACTTTCAGGGTGAGACTGATCATCAAGACAGAGTCTGAACAGTCACATAATCTGACTCTCACCAACACATGTTCAATGAAAGGACACACAACGCACAACTAAACAAAGCAGCCAAAAGGAAGGAGGTCAGAGGTCACTGTTCCTGCTCCACTGGAGGAATCACAGCCCAGGACAGAGGGTTCAGGGATTCCTGGGTGAAGGTTTTGAAGTCATCTACATTAACTTAAGGTCAGTGTGGCACTCTCAGTGTTTCCATGAGACGGGCGGAGAAAATCCCTGCGGCTTTGATTCTGTTTTAATGTCTCATCAGTGACACAGCAGCTCCTGAAATAGCAGCTAAACTATCGAGGCGGGTCGCCGAGCTGTTAGCATCACAGCACAGACCGGGGCTGGCTGCGAACCAACGCTTTGATCACAGCCGAGCGGTAACTGTCTGTGTCTGTGTGTGTGTGTGTGTGTGTGTGTGTGTGTGTGTGTGTGTGTGTGTGCGGGGCACTTTGATCACCACATTTGGTCACATTAATAACAGAGTCGTCTCCAATGTGTTATCATTAGAACATCTAAACCATCCTGATTACCAAGCACTTACAAGGACACACACTCTCTCTTTCACACACACACACACACACACACACACACACACACTGATGCATGCTCAGACCAGCCAGATCCTGATAGAGTTGTTCACAGTAACCAAGAAAAATATTCATCAACATTCCTGTTGAGAGTTGCCTGTTTAAAACTGAAGCACGGAGCAGGAACCTGATCTCCGGTCGTCATGGACTCAGAGCTGAGTTTTAATGTCTTCAGCCTGTGAACTGCAGGTTATTTTAGCTCAGTTTTCACTCCCTTCAGTTTATGAAACTGTCCCTGCATGTCTCAGAAAGGCGTGAAATAAATGATCTTTTTTTTTAAGTCTCTGATGGTGTTTCAGGAAAGTTTTTAGTGGAACACTCCTTTTCCAGGGCTCAGTGTTCAGCAGACTCGTGGGCTACACATCGTTATGGAAAATGCCATGGTTCTATTTATTTCAGTGGTGAGCTTTTCATGCCACAGAGTCTACAGTAAATGTTGCTGAGGAGAGTTTCTTTAGTCTGGAGAAAAAATGTGTCAGGCACAGTTTAACTTCTCATAATGAAAAGCCAAAGGGAATAAAAGCTACTTAACCTTTTCTGGACGGCCTCAGATCTCTCTATCTGCAGCAGAACCTTTTCTACCTCGTACATCAGACGCTGAGAAGCTTCCCACACTCTCATTTGTGTTGTTTCCAGAGGAGAGTTTGTCGTCTCACAGTCTTAATGCTCCTTCAGAGACTTTCATACGTCGTATATTAGTGTTGAGTTTTAACATCCTGTGCTCTGAGAGTTTCTTAAGTGCTGGATTCAGCTGTTGTGTTTGGGAAGTTAACTTCTCTGAACTTTAGATGCTGCAGTGGTCATCTCACAGCCAGAAGTTTCTGGGTTTGACCCTCTGGCCTTAATAACGTGCAGGTTAAATGGTGACTCTAAATTGTCCCTTGGTGTGAGTGTAAATGGTTGTTTGTCTCTATAAAGCCCATTTTCCACTGGTCCTAAGATGCACTAATATTGGGCTTTTGTTGGCAATGGAAAAGGGAACAATCGGCATTCACACCCCGGTCAAAAGACTCTGCAGTAGTTGTGGGTATTCATCTGCAGCTCCAATCGGCAGCAATGTAAACACAACAGGTGAACTCTGTAATTTTCGCCCCATTTCCGTCTTTCAAAATGTTTGTGCTCTGAAAGACGGAAATGGGGCGAAAATTACAGAGTTCAGCCACAGCTAAGCTCGGGAATGAAAGAGCGAGCTGCAGCCCTGAAATAAGTTTCAAAAACACACAATCACCCGTCAAAGTGTCTCGTCTGGCAGTGTAAAAGGAGTCAATCGGGTTTACCCAGGTTTAAAAAAACTGCTTATACCTTCTAGTTTTGGTGTAAAAGAGTACATGTCAGACCTGTGATAGACCGGAAACCTGTCTAGGGTGTACCCCGTCAGCTGGGATTGGCTCCATGATAGCTGGTTGGGTCGTATATGAGGAAAAGAGTTTAACACCTTAAAGGTTTTAACGTCTCGTGATCTAAATGGTGTTTCACAGAACTTTGCACAGATTTCTTTCACTGTCAAGTCCTGTCATGTGGGTTGTCTTTTCTTTGGACCCTTCTATTGTTTTTTAATGGAGAGCTTTAACATCCTGTGGTTTGAATGCTGCTTACTTTGCCCAGTGAAGAGCCTCGCTGCTCTGCATGCGTCTGAAAAGAGCAGAGCTGCCTGACAACTGCTCGGGGCTGCTGTAAAGTCCCTGTGAAACCAGTCCTCCAGTGGCTCATTACTCAGCTATGTGTGCTGGGATGAGGAGAAGACGCCGTGTTGGCTTTGATTCAGACACTTGTTGGCGTTCCTCGAGAATAGCACAGAGTGCTAAGTCATGTTCATTTCACCAGCTGTGTCAGAAATAGAGCCTGAGGGGGCGTCGGGGACGGCGTCTCGGCGGGACCGGGAGTCCACCGTGGACTGAAGACGTGGGTTTGAGATCAGCTCTGGCTCCGTCCGTCAGTCCCACTGATGATCAATAATTCTCCCTCCAGAGACACAACAGTGAACCCCTCACTCTCTCCTCTTCTTCTCTTTGTCTTTCCAGACAGAAATATCTACTCTAAAACTTTTCTCTCTCTCTCTCTCTCTTTCTCTCTCTCTCTCTCGTCCTCTTTAAGAGCTGGGATTCCTATTTATTTTTATTTTCCATTTATTTACATGATCAAATACAAAAAGCCGAACACAAATGGCACCCGCCGCAGTGTTTACAGTTGTTATTTTAGCCCTGAAGACATTATGTAAGCGCATTTGTCAGAACATCACGGTGTAAACTCAGTAATTAAACACACTAATGGCTCCGTTTTGTTGCACAGCTGAGAGAAAAACATCATTTTACTGACTGAACTGTTGTTGCGTTTCGATGGTGATGATGCTGGATTGGCTGATGACAGCTGGATATGAATCATGTTTTATTATCTGTCAGAGTCATTTCTGTCAAACCAGTTCTGATCGGGGGGAAAAGCTCTTGAAGTGCCTCCTGATTCATTAGCTTGAAGTCTTGATAAGTTCTCACCAATCAATCATTTGCTACATTAGACAAATGAGATCACATCAGATCACAGGTCATTTTTATACTGAATATTTCAATGACTGACACTTTCAGCTTAAACCTTTTAAAGCACAAGTCACAAATTACGATGCTCCAGCTTTATGGGATGGCCTCCCCCTCACTGTCTGGTCTGTATATACAGTAATGTTGTTGTTCATCCCTGTTGGTTTTCTATATAAATTTCATTGTTGAGTTTTATGCATTTTTATGCAAAACACTTTGTATCTGCTGTGTGGATATGTGCTATATAAATAAGTATAATATTATTGTTGTTCTTAATCATGAATATTGGCAATAGCCCAGATTACAAAACACAAATTGAACTGTTTTTGGGACCAACATTTTTCTGTCCAAAAAATGAAAATGAATAAATTCTATATAAACGATAGAACTTTAATCACAGTTTTGACGCAGTAAATTTCTACACTTGAGCCAGGTCAACATTTTTCTAATTGCAGATATGATTCATATGCAAGGTTGAACGACACCAGTCTCTCCAGAGGTTAACTCTGATCATTCAGCTGTTTTCTTCCTGTCTTTCTACTTCCTGTCACTAACAGATAAATTCACTGTCAGGAGACGTCTGTCCACAGTATCGAGTGACGGACACATCGCCGCTGTCTGCTTCCTCACTCTCCCTCTGTCCATCTGTCGGAGGCTGTGGTCGCTCTGTCAGGCATGAGACTGTACTGAATAGATCACACACACACACACACACACACACACACACACACACACCATCTGCTCCCACGTGTCAACGGTGTCAACTCATTCTGTGTCAATAAAGCTACCTGTTGATAAATATTCATTTCTGTGAGGCGACTTCCTCCTTGGTCTCCAGGGCGGCGCCGTCATGTTTAATCTTTGATGCTGACTCCATAATTGGCCTCAGACTGTTTACTGACGCGTTGATACACATAACAAGGATCTCTGGAAGGTACAGGAGCCACTTTTCATTGTTTTCATTTCGTTTTGTGGTTGCTTGTGCTTCCTCTCTGCTCACCAGGATTTCGAGGTCTGCCTCACAGCGTAATCCAGTTCCTGTTCTAGGTCGGGTCCTGTGAGCTTCTCAGGATCCAGGTCATTTTCATCCAGGCGTTCAGCTGGAAACTCCACCATCTTTTCCAGATCTCCTCAGGTGGAACCAAGCATCAACAGTGAAGAGCTGAGAGCTGCAGTTCCTCTAACGACCACTAGAGTCTGGCTCCAGCAGTGAGTCAGTCCCCAGAGACTCCCATGTTCAAATGTCCAACTTTACAGCAGAAGGAAACATGTTTACAGCCTGGTACAGAAACTGTTCTGGTCTCTAGAGATCATTTCCTCCTTCATGACACCTGTACGGCTGAATTTATACAACTCACCTGTTTACATTTTATTAAGGGCTAAAGTGATGGAGAATTGAGGGCGTGGCCTCTGCGAGTGACAGGTGGGTGAGTATATATGCTCGACACAAACTACACACGCCCCACCTCTTTGACCATTTTTGGATTAGCCAGGAGGTAGGCGGAGTCAGGCACTGCCAAGATGGCAACAGTGGAGCAGCTCACTCTGAGCTTCAAAGCCGCTCTTCAGAAACCTGAGGTTCACCTCTCTGTGATGAAGGTCTCTCTCTCTCTCTCTCTCTCTCTCTCTCTCAGACTTCACAGTGCACATTGGTGAACTGTTTCTGATGGATGTCCTGCTCTGTTCTGGTCCTATGACCCACGAGGACTTGTGATTCATCACCTCCTGTGTTTTCTGTTTCACTCTGCTCAGTAGGTTCTGTCTGGGAATAACTGTTATGTGTGGGGGGTGTCAGTCTTTGCAGGTTTTGCATTAATCTAAATCTAGATAAGTAAGAACAGAGATTTGATGACAGTTATGATTTTCTGTTTCCTTGTCTGAATTGAATAATAAATCATCTTATTGTTGAAGATCAGACAGTAAATCAGATTTCCTCTTCCTGAGTGAACAGAGCTGCTCCTTCTCTCTCTCCTTTGTAATTTGTCCTCTGGTTACCCATGATTCAGCCTGTGTGTGTGTGTGTGTGTGTGTGTGTGGTGGGAGGGTTTGGTCTGTCAGCACAGATTACATACAGGGGGCGGTCATGATCAAGATGGTGGACATCATCCTGTCTGCGGGAGTTGGACGTAGGCAGGAAGAGAAGGTCAGAGTGTCGACTCCGATGTCGTTTTTCCTGCAGTCGCTTTGTTCACATGCAGACGTTTACTCAGAGTTTATTTGTGTACAGTTCAGGTGTCACTTGTCGTTTTGTGTTAGGACTTTGTGTTGCTGGGAGAAAGTCCAGGAGCCGCCTGTCCCTTCAATCCCAGCAGGCCTTTTTTCTTTGTATTTTGATTCTTGTTTCTTTAACAGCATCTCTCCTTGTTTTCCAGCCTACACCTCTGTGTCCTACTGGTGCCATGACCTAATTCTCCCCTCGGGGATCAATAAAGTTCATTTCATCCACCCAGTGTGGGTTGTTCTTATAACTGAGTGTCGTCAGTGAGCGGCTGACTTTTAATTTGATCCAGCTTATTCATCCTCCTCTGCCTTTCTGTCACCACATTATTATTAAAGCTCTTCATGTGCTCCTCAGAAACTTAAAGCTCCACATTTTACTCTTCTTCTGTGTTTTATCTGAAGTGTTGATCTCCATCAGAAGATATATTTGTGGTTTTAAGAACCAAAAACCATCTCAGTGTAGTTTTACATCTCCTCTCTCAGGCTTCTCTCTGGAGCTCTAGTAACAACAGGTCAGTCAGAAGAGAGGATCTGAGCCTCTCTTCTGATTGGCTGACTGTTTTCTGAGTGATCCAATAAAAAAGTAGCAGATTTCAGGTAAACACTCAGAGAAACCAAATCCTGCAAGGTTGAATGTTGGGTCCAGGTGGGCGGGGCTTGGGGCGGGGCTTCCCTGAGAGCAGTGGCTGCTTTGTTGCGACAGCAAAAGTACTGCAGGAATACTTGTAGTAGAAGAAGAAGTACTAGTTGTAAATCTACTTTATATCCAACACAGATCAAACTGTCCGTCTGCTTCACTAAAGTTCATTTTCCTTTAGTGCTTCAGAACTGAGGCAAAACAAAAGGACCATAAATGCTTTAGACCTGCCTGTTATCAACACACACACACACACACACACACACACACACACACACACACACACACACTTATCTCCCTGTGGACCAGCCTTTAGGTGGTGGAAGCCTCTTTTGTGTCTTTGGCTGAACATTGGACAGATGTCACATTCACAGCCTCCCAGAGAGCTCGTAACTCAAACTAAACGCACCCAGCACGCACACACACACACACACACACACACACACACACACACATGCACTCAGACAAAATCAGCCCCCATTTAGAAAAATGTTTTCGATATTGTAGTTGAGTTATTGATTAGTGCAGCTTTTAACATAATGTTTTAACCATTCATAAATGAGGAGGGGGTGCTGCTGAGAGCTTTATGGCACGTGCACACACACACACACACACACACACACACACACACACACACACACACACACAGAGTTAAAGTCAAACACACACAGACACAGTTGGAGATGCATCAACATGGCAGTTTCCAGCAGCAGCTTGCAAACACATACACAAACAGGGAGTTGGAAAAGCAGAAAAGGATGCTAAACTAATTTAATGGAACACACAGACACACACACACACACACACACACACACACACACACACATACACACACACAGAGTTGGTAGTGCATCGACATGGCTACCACCAGCAGTGAATGCTAGGCTAATGGAATGATGAATATCAGCTATATGACGCAGAGTATTCCAGGAAAATCAACCCCCTCGGCAGCTATTTCCTCGGAGTCGGGTCAAGCCATATTTCTTGCTAACTGCTCTGGTGACAGCGAGTCTTTCTGAGAGGAAGCTGGGTCAACGATGATTAAAGCCGTACCTCCACCTTCTCAATTCAATCTCGTATTTTCTTGTCACATTATGGGACAAATAAAGGTTCCAGTTGTTTTCCAGATATAATGAGAAAACAGTTGGAGTTTTTCAGTGGAAACTGAAGAAGTGAGGCTGAAACATCAGAGTTTGTCAAGGGGCGTACCAGACCTTGGTTGTCATGGTTACGACAAATTAAACGCACAGACTCTACAACCACTAGATGTCGCCGAGCAACAAAACCTAGTTACGGGTCATTATAACCTGCTGACAGGTGACAGGACAGTCTCAGTTGTGTTTTTAAGCAGTTTGAGCTTCCATCTGCTTCCGAACAGTCACAATGTAAAGATGCTGGTGTTCAGACATTTATCATCAGAGCTGTTGAGATCACCGGGCTCTCCACGTTTCTTTGACAATGACAGAAGTTTTTAACTTAATAAGGACATTTGTAACTTTCTAAATCAAATAAAATAACTACAATCACCATGTGATTATTTTCAAGGCTTCATTTGTTCAAATCGAGTCAAATCAGCCAATTCTCAGATATGTGATATTTTAGGGTCCATAAACGCACCAACACAAAAGTTTCCTAATTTTCCCAAATGCATTACCAAGCAATGGTAACAGACAGATTTGTCTAAATATTGTTTTTAATGGATTGTATATTAATTTAGTTCAGTTACACAGAAATAAACTGAGAAATAAACTGAGAATGTTTGTCTAGAAAGTAAGAAAATTATTCTAAAAATGATGCATGATTTAGAACATTTGGACTCATTTATGCCAAGCAGCTGAAAATATACATTTATAGGTTCTTGGCATAAACATGCAAAACCTGCATCATGGCTCTTTAAGGTTACCATGACAACAGAAAGGCTAAGGTCCACAAATATAGGCCGACCACATACTTGTTAAAACTGGGTATTTAAGTATCTGAAAGTATCTGGAAACAGTTTGTTTCTGTGCAGTTTGTCTCTGTTCCAACTCTCTCCTGAGCTTTGGGATGCGACCAGAAGAATGAGATCACTACAAGCAACCAAAACCTTGCTTCCTCTCCAGCATGGCTCCACGAGGAGCTGTCACTGCTCCTTTTCACGTTCAAAAGGAGCCAGTTCCAGTTGAACGGTTCAGGATCCTCGTGGACTCCTGGCTCCTCCCCATGGAGGAGCACACTACAGGTTTTATAAATCCCATCTGGCCCGGGAACGACTAGGGACACCCAGGAGGAGCTGAAGGACGTGGATGAAGAGAGGGATGTTTGCTGCTTCCAAAAATCCAGACAAAAAAACATGGACTGGAAGAATAAAGGAGACGAATACAAAGTCTGAAACATAAATATAAGATTTTGGAATAACTTCACCTCCTGTTTCCTTTTATTTGCAATTTTTAAAAACAAACTCTCCTCTCCTGCTCAGACTGAAAATATCCCGTCTCAGTGAAATAGATTTTAAACCTGTTTTATTTGGTGCATCTCCTTCCTTTTGGCTCAAGAAGAGAAATGCGCCTTGTGAAATAAATGAGATACAATTCTACTTGACTGTGTGCAGGAGGGAATATTTGTAAAGGATAGAAAAGTCTTTGAGGGTTTTGAACATGTCTTCAAACACATGCTTTTTGTATTCTGTTATTTTGCAGGAAAATATTGGCTTAAATTATTCTGTGACTGGAAAGTCTCAAATGTAAAAGCTGACGATTAAATGACAGCTGCCGACTGGGACTGAGATCCGATACTTTTAAACTCACATGAAAGCAAAGCAGATTCTGGATGATTAAACCACGTGGGACTGGTTGGATGCTGTCCTGGCGAATCAGCCTCCCTCTCAGCAGCAGACCCCCCAGGCTCCTCTAACTGCCTCGTATCACTTCCTCACAACGCACAGCCGCTTCCTCCTGGTGACCTCGTGGGTCACATGCCAACGAGCTCCTGTACCCAGAGCCCCTAATTAATGACGGCCACTGATTAGCATCCCTAATGAGGCAGCCCCCGTCGGCCCGGCTGTCACCCCGTATCGCTGTTGCGTGCTTGGCGTGTGGTTGGCATGTTGCAGGCATGTCAGCAGAACACTGACGGGGCCGAGGTGATGACGGGTCACGTGCTGGACTGCACGCACATATTTTATAGGCCACATCTTTTCCTCTCCGCACATTAACACTGCATGAAGCAAAATATTTACTGACATTGTTCGAATCATTTAGTTATGGTTGATTTTAAAGTTGTTGTCTCTTCTTTGTTCAGGCAGTTTAATTAAAGGCATTACAGCTGGACCTGGTCGTGATTGGCTCCACTCACTAAAGAATGACTGAAATCCATCCAATCAGTGAGGATCTGCTCAGCAGGTTCGCCTCGTTTGAATTGGACTTATCGTTCAGTTTATTTGCTTGGTTTCAGGTTTGAACTGAAATAGATTTATCATCATTGTGACTGTGAGTCAGAGGAAAAACAAAAGAACCACAAAACTACATGAATTTTAAACCTCGTCTCAACAAACTTTGATTATTCTGTTCACTAACTTCAGCAAAACCTGTGAACAGTCTCTGAATATACTTCTATACATATATATACAGAATTATACATTGACAGTCAGCGGGGTCAACTTTTTCTGCAGGAGCACAAATATTTACAAACAAGCTCAACATCTGGAACATCTTAACAGAGAAGAACACGACAGTCCAAGCACTTCCTGTTGGCTGATAAATCACATCAACCTGCACTCATCATCCTCAGCATCACTTTCGTGTTATTTAATCTATTTTTTTGTAAATCGCAGGGCTTTGTTCGCTCTGTAACCCCGTCCCTGAGGCGTGCGGCGTTCCCAGGCCTCACACGGGCAGATGCAGACAGAGAAAACGCACAGTGTGGCCGAGCAGATGCTGCCAGAACGCTTAGCCAAGCCAGCACAGTCTCCTGAGGCGGGCCGAGGTCATGATGCAGCAAAATGAGAAAATACCTGGAGTTAGTGCTCAGCCATTGTCAGGCACAAACTGAGCGTTTAAAGATCCACCAGTTCAGTCTGATAACATAAAGGTTTGTCTCTCGTTGTGTTGCTTTCAGCTCCTTCATTCTCAGACTCCCATCAAGTCCAGTTTGTAGTATCTCACTGTTTGTCCTCATTGAAATTATGCAGAATTAGCTTTTAGCAGCTTAGGTTTGCAGTGTACTCATGCTTATACAAACAACTGTCACTGGATCACTGTAATACTGAAGAAAAGCTAAAAACATGATGATTCTCAAGCAGGTTCTGCAGTTAAAAGGGTCGTCTTTTTTCTATGATTTCTAAGTGGCTTTGTGGACATTTTATTTTGCCATGGACATCAGAGTTAATCATATCCCCTGAAAGTGTATATCACACTGAATCTAAAAATATGTGCATAATTTATATTTATTCAGATTTGACTGAGTTATGAGTCCAAGAATGGGAGCAACTTTTGACTCAAAGTGCCACAACTTAGTGCTGAAGGTTTTTAAAAACATCTTATCTGGCTGTATGAGCTGTGTGTCGCAGCTCCAGCTGCTCACTGTGTTGGTGAGTGGACCAAACCAGTGGGTCAGACTGCAGTAACTCACTTCCTGCAGTTTTCAGATCACCAGCATCCACTTGTCTCTCTCACATCACGCACCATTGCCTCAATTTCTCTGCAACCTTTTTAAAAATCCATAAACCATTTAGCAAAAGCACAAAGAATCCACTGGTTTCAGGTTTGTTTTTTTTTTTGTCCTCCATGACAGTGAATTTAGTATCTTTGGATATTGTCACCTTAGTCCCCAGAAATCTAGGGATTACCATTTCCAGCATTTCATGGATCATATAATTAATTCAAAAAATAATCAGCAGATGTAAAGGATGGTGGTTTGTTGCAGCCCTAAATATAATATAAATATAATATAAAGGTATGATTATTAACATGTTTATATTTGCTGGGTGACAGTTGTCTTTCATTCTTAATGAGACTGAGTGGCAGCTAACGGCTAGTCTGGTTCCAGACCTCTGAATCACAGCCTACACCTCCATGTTGGTGTGGTGTTCGCTGACAACAGTTTCCCCAGGTGGAAAAACAATCGAGTCAGTGTAGGTGGGCGTAAGGGATGGGATTGGCTGCTGTGTGCAGGTGGTGTGAGTCCAGTTTCAGACATAACAGCTCTTAATTCAATATATTCCTTCCACTGACATGATGAACATTAATGCCCTGAACAACCAGTGAGAATTATGTAGATGGGACAGATGTGTTACTCAACCATGGTCAGAACAAAACAACGCCCTCCCAAACAGAACCCGCCCAACATCAGCTCTAATTCAGACTGAATCGTAAAGTGAAAACCAAAAAGCACTAATGTCCCTCTGCACTGATGTTCGCAGCTGAGACTGTGTGAGGAGGAACCTGTGATGTGACGCTACAACACAATGCCATTTTAAAAAAAACACCAGTTTCTGATTTTAAGGTGCAGAGGAGAGGTGATGCTGACCTTGGACCAAGTGTTCCCGAAGCACTGTGCTATACTTGGCTAATAAAGTGCCTGTGATTGTGTGTGTGTGTGTGTGTGTGTGTGTATTGCAGCTGGTTGTATGAGCTGCAGTGTGTCAGTGTGTATGTCAGAGTGGGTTAGCTCAGTGACCTTTGCCCCCAGGCCGAGCGAATCAGCATCATGCGTGAGCAGAGCAGCTTCAGCACAGGAAGCAAACAACACTGTGATCAACATCACTGTCATTGCTGCTCGCTCTCTCATCTCTCTCTCTCTCTCTCATCCTCCAGCAGCTCTCTTGGCTAATAACTCAGACTCGACCAGCTCTGTTGACTGTTGACTCACTGTCTCTGCAGAACGAGAGGAAATCTTCCACAGTCTCAGTCTCACTGAAACATGATCCAGACTTTAGCTTCTGACATGAAACACCTTCATGTGGAAGGTTTCATTTCCTCTTTGTCTTATTTCAATCTGTCAGTTACAACAACTCCTCCGACCTCTGACCCGACCCATACGAGCGTCTCCTGAAATAACGCCCCTTCGTCGCCATGGTTACTATAATAACTGTCGTGTCTTGGTTAGGTTCAGGAAAAGATGGTGATTTGGGTTAAAATAAGTACTTCCTCAACATTAGACGATCTTTGTTGTCATGGTTACAATAACAACAACATAAGCTGCTCCTGTCACATGGGAATCGAACACCGCTCTCCTGGGTCATATTCATCCATCCACCCCAACCTCCTCCTGACGTGGACTTTGTCGCTCTATAAACTACGTCACCGCACTTTTCCCTTTGCTCCTGTCATCATTACTACGACCACTAGATGTCGCCTAGCAACAAAACCTGACTCTGGGTCATGGTGACCTGCTGACAGACGACCTCTGACCTCAGTTGTTACAGGACAGTCTCCTCAGTTTTTGTCTCTTTGTCCTTCTCTTCTTCAGTTTCCTGACTTCTTTTCCTTTATTTTGTGTTTTTCTCTTTCTGCTCTTCTTTTTCCTGTTTCTGGATACGCCCCCTCCTCTCTCATTCAATCTTCCTATCCCTCTGTTTCTCTTTACCCTTCTCTTCCTCTTGTCTCCTCTAATACCCCTCTGTCCATCCACTTCATCTTTTTCCCTCAATCTGTATCTTCTCCTCCTTTTCTCTTTCGCCCATCCTCCTTTCTGCTTCACCTTTCCTGAACCTCCTCTCCTTCTCCTTCCTCTCCCTGTTTCATGTCAGCTAGCTCCCCATTAGCCTGCTAGCTACATCTGTATCTGTAGATAGTGTCACGTAGCGTAGCTAGCTTCAGGCTAACATCTTCCCAGAGGCTCTTATGTTTTTCACACACACAGGATCTTGTCATAGCTGTGTCAGTCAGTGTGTGTCAGCGTCCTGCTCTCAGCGCAGCCCACAGTCACCACAGATACTCGTCCCCCTGACATGTCACACAACACTGCAGAACCTGCTACCAGCAGCAGGACGCACGCAGCTTCATGGTGCTGCAGGAAGCTGCACCAGAGCTGCTGCAGTGAACCTCACACAGGTAGTTTTACATTTACATAACCTTGTTTTTTTTTTTTAACTTAGCAGGTAAATAAATGAGCCTATTACCCATCAAAAGAAACGACAAGAAAAATCTAAATCCAAAACTGAACTGGCATCGACTCGTCAGGACACATTTCTCCATCTAAACTCCTCAAAAGAAGCTTTTTTTTCTTAAAATCACATTTGCTCTTTGCTTGATCACATCCTGGGTCCTGTACCTGGACCTACTACTGCTGTAATGATGCTAAGTGACACGGTCGTCCTTTGTTGACCCTGTATCCAGACCTCCATCAGTTCACTGACAGATTCTTAAACTGGCCACATAAGACAGAACTGGACCAACTCAGCGTCAGTGACCAAGAGTTTATATGAATCCACCACTGCTCCACCTCTGGGACAAATATTTGCTCAACTAAAGACTCAACCTGCTGCTAATTTGCTTCCTGTCTCAGCGATGAGATGAAATCCAGCCTGTCTCCAGAAAAACACTGAACCTCCCTGCTACCAAACAGATGAGCAGAAGCCTGGATGCTGCAGTGGGCACCAAAGGTTATAAGTGACAAGCCGCCATGTTGGATGAGTGACAGACACACAAAGAGACAGTGATGTTTTTGCCTCTTTCCTCCTGACACAACAAAAGCTGTTCACACGCGTGTTATTTCAGCCCCGAGCCGATCTAAACCTCAGGCTACACGACGCTCACAGATATTTATCTTGAAACTGTTTCACTCCTCACACGTGCACATGTTAAACCAAGGCTGGTAGTGGGCTCTGAGCCAGTCTGGGGTCCAGCGCCGGTGGAGGGTGGTCGTGTGAAAAGCCCTGAAGACGGGTGCAGGTTCTGGTGGGGGAGACTCGTGGTCTACAAACTGACCCTGATAAGGATTTCAGTGTAGTTTCCACAGGGGTTCAAGCTCAAATCATCCTGTAAAAGGATAAACTTTCTAAACTTTCAGCTACAAAACCTGAACTGTATTATTTTATTTATTTAAAACTATAATTATATATAATAATAAATAATAATCTGTAACATTTCAAGATTAAAATGTCTAAAAACAACCAAACCTCAGTTCTATATGTTGTTGAGTTGTGTTCTTACATTATCACAAATGTTTCCATCAACTGTCAAACTGAGAAATCTGTGATTGTAGTCATGGTAACGCTCAGTTTCATTGGTCGCCAGTCAGTGATGTCATATCCTCTAAGCTCATGTGTCAGTGTCATGTTTGTCTGACAGAAGCTCAACGTTGACTTTTATCTGATTTTTAGACACATTTTTAAGATTCCCCTGTTACACCTTGGTTATTTTATATAATTCAGCTGGATGAAGGATGTTAGTCATCAAACATCTCATTTTAATCCTGATCTCGACATAAATCTGATGACTTCACTTCTCTCTAACTCCACACCCCCAGATTTTAGAGTTCCATGTGTCCTATAAATAAAATGTATTATGATTATTATTGCATGTTATTGTAAATATGTAATTTTGTGCACTTTATATAACTTGTATATTATTATATTCTTATTATTTATCTTTATTATATCTGTTATTGCAGTTTCTTTACAGCTTTCTTTTCTATGCACTGCCAATTAGCTGCTGTAACACAGTGAATTTCTCCACTGTGGGACTAATAAAGGCTTCTTTTCTTGTCTTATCTTATCTTATTATTATTATATAATTGTTGTGTCGTGTATCAAATGTCAAACAACAGTCACGTTACCCTCCTGTCAACATATTTTCCAACAACTCAGCTCATGAGTGCAACACAGTTCAGCAACCGTCACTCAGAACGCTTAAATCCTTCAACAAGCTCCACCCTCAGCCAGAGGTGGGTCCAGCAGCTCTTACATCCACCACCACCTCCACCTCCTTCACCCCCAGCCTCTGAATCTATGTTTTTCATGTGAGGAACAGACGGCATGCACTCACCCTGCGTCGCTGCTGTTCCCACAGATTAAGGCGTCCTTGGATCCCTCCACCTTGTAGAAGTTGTCTGGAAAAAAAAACAGAACAAAATTCCACCTTAGATTCAAGTTTCTAATGAGCTTCATCTCAGGAGATTCTTCCTGCACTCCCATGCTCCGCCCACACAGGTGTTTTCACTTATTGCCTGATCAGGCCCCTCCTCCCTCTCAGACTGTGGGCGAGTGCAAACTCTCTCTCTCTCCTGCAGGTTGTGAAACTTACATTTTACATCAAATCAGGAGGAAGTGAAAAAAACGAAAATACCTGTGAAAGTGTTTCAAGATGTTTATGTGAACTGTAAATAATGTTAAGCTTGGTCCTAGTTTCATACTGCTTACACATTTTAAGCAGGTGTCTGTAGAGTGTTTACATATGAAGAACAAAAAATGACATAAGTAAAAAAAATAAATTAAAAAAAACATTTTGGTGCTGAAAATGCTATTTCTGTATTTTATCTATTTATACAGTTGTAAATAGATTTATTTTTGCCTATATTGAATTTTTTCCACATTTATGAATCTATGCATTTCAAGATTTATGCATTTATGTATCTATTTCTGTATTTCTACATTTATTTATTTATTTCTGTGTCCGTATGTTAATTAGGTAGGCGGTCCTACCTCAGTCTACATTTAGAAATGTAGAAATACTGACATGAATACATGTACAATGTACGAATGTATTAACTAATTAATTAATTAATATAAAAATACAGCAATAGCATTTTTCATCCCCCAAATGTATTTATTTTGCATTTAAAATTGTTTATATCTGCATTTATTTATTTATTTATTTTTACTTAGGGCAGTTTAGTTTTTTCAGCATAAGCGCTAAAACTAAAAAACTATTCACTTTTTATTTCAAATTTTGTATCCTATTGTTTTAACATGAAATCATCAAACACACAGCAGAGATTTCATTAAAACATTGATAATCATGTGTTGTACCGAAGCAAAGGTGGTGAGAATGTAATTATATATATTGTTTATAATAGAAATCATAAACTTTCATCTTTTTTTCATTGTGTTTTTATGCATCAGTTTGATTTCTTGTGACCAGGGCACTGTATTTACATGCATGTTCAGTCCAGTTCAGTTTAGAGTCAGTTTGTGTATAACTTCAGCTGTTAGTATCTGACAGTTCTGACTCATGATCCACTGATCTCTTGGCAGAAAAACTATATTCAAGGCCAATCACCTTAATAAGTGTCAGTGTTGGTTCCAGTGCTGAGCTTCTGTTTTGGTGCATCTCAGAGTAAAAGGTTCAATATTTTGTCTGCAGAGGACAAATTAAGCAAAGAGACACTTTTCCTCCCAACTGTCAGTCATCTGTATCGCTGCTACTTCCACTGCAACTGATGATAAAAGTAATGATAAAGATAAAAGTCTATGTCAGACTGTGTTCAGGGAACCCCCCCCCCCGTGCTGTGTCAGCGCTCTGCTACTGATCAATAAACTCATCAAACTCCACTCGTGCATTCTGGCCTTGTTAGAAACCGTCTGAGCAAGAGGCCATAAAACCACAACCGTTACAGGGCCCGGGGTTTGCTGAGCATTTATTCAACACTTAAATATGACCACAAGCCATTTCCAAGTATATTAATACACTTTGATATCATCACTTCAGGCGCTGCTGCGCCCCCAACATACTTAGGAACTCCAGGATCAGACACAACAATGTAAAAGCTTTTAATGCACGTCTGCAGGAAGAAGTGCCTCTCACTGTGGTTGTGGTTTGAGGGTGTAGTATTTAATCCTGAGGTTGGGCTTTAATGTGTTTAACCTGTTCAGGCCTTCAGGCTGTAGGACTGGCTCCGGGGCAGCACTGGTGTCGAGCAGGGCTCAGCGCTCAGTGAACAAGACTTCAGCCATTTGTGACTTTGAGGAATTGAGCACAAGAGCTGAGTCTTTAAAGGTCCCATGAGGTGTAAAGTGAGAAAAAAACCCATCACCTCTCTAAGACGCAGGGTTGGACTGGGACCAAAACTTGACCTTGGTATTTTTGGCCCCAGTGGCCCACCACAACCCGACGGTTGTTTCTACATTTTCATGCCCTTATCAAGCCACTATTGAGATAGTTTCGGTTTTTGAGAAACAGGGAGGACGGGGGGGTGGGTCAGCCTAGGAAGAGATATGATGAGGCCAAAAAACCACGGGGCCACTGCACCTGCTTTATGGGCCGGTTGGCGATTTTTCTTTTTAATAAATTAAATTTTAGCGGCCCCAAGCTGCGTCAGCCCAGCAGCTGCTTAATGTGCCAGAACACCAGGCCAGCAAAACTCGAGACCGAGCTCAAACTATAAATCCAGTGAAGACAAACAAAGCTACAACCAAAAGACAAAACTCACAGGTAGGGTCACTATGTCGGCAAGTTTCCACCACTTTTGCAAAAATTGATTTTCTCTAAGTTACTGACTGAAACACAACCACAACTGAATGATGGACAAAAAGTGAAGAACAGCATCTCCTAAGTTGTGAAACATCAGCAGCATTTTTTTTTTTTTTTATTGTGAGAAGCTGTTTCCTCTGAGTCGACTTACGTAACGGCGACAGGGAAGCAGACAGACGGGGATCTCTGTATCTGAAGCAACTTTTGAGAGAAACACTGACCTTAAATGTTGGCTTGACATTTTCATCCATTTGCCTTACGGGAACAACTATTCAGGATACTCATCTTTTATTCAACACATAATTCAGACCACACACATTTAACTGCAGCCATTATGACCAGTTACACAGCATTCCAGTAGAAAATATTGAAATGGGAGTCGTGCTCACTCGGTCTGCTGCAGGGAAACAAAAGAAGCTGCTGCAAAGTTTAAAACCTCCTCATGTCAGACGGAAACAAAGCCCTTCAACATTTCAAAGTCCACAAAGAAAACAAAAGCCCTCCTCTTCTTCTTCTTCTCTCCTTTATTGTGGATGTACATGTGCTAAGTTTTTTCCCTTTCGACAAACAAAAACAGGTTCTGTGAAGCTTTGTTTGCCTCTGACCGTGTCTGGCCGCCGCTGCACCAAAGGCACTTAAGCTTTTCAGGAGCGCAGCCATTTGTTATCGAGTGCATCTGGGAGCCGGCAGAAAACTTCTGAAGTCCGCAGCGCTTTTGTTCACCAGCTCAAAGTAACCACGAAGCACTGAGATTAGTCGCGGCAGCGTTTTCTCCCCAGGCAGAGCAGACAGAAACAGAGTCATTACCTGAGGTTCATCACTCAGGTGTCCAAAACTCCCCCCAAATAAATGCATGTTAGCACACGGGCTGACATTTAATAAAGGTTTTTTTTTCTCCAGCAACCCCCTGTCTGAGAAGATTTTACAGAGCTGCAGAAAGTTGGAAAATGGTCTCTACGGGATACGGAGAGTGGGCTTAATTTCATCTCTTTTCAATCTCAAGAGCTGCAAATTACTCTGACAAGCCTAAATACGTCTCCATCCTCCCCTCACGCACTTTCATCTGCAAGAGATAAATTTACATGAGCAAAGTCTGCAGGTACGACACGGGCAGCAAGAGAACTACTGGTCAAAGAAAAATAAACCGAGACACTGTTAACCTGCTCAACCGTGAAGGAGAGATGTTCATCAGTGACTCATTTACTGTGAAATACCTTCAAAGTCTGCGTCTGTAAAACTCCAACTGCCTCAAAACCACAAACATCTTCTAATGGATATCAACACCTCAATAAAACCCTGTTAAAGTGTGAGACTTGGGACCTTCAGTCTCAGGTGTGAGCTGGACCCTGGCATGAAAACAACCGTGATCTGATTGGATGGAAGAATAAATCTGCTCCTGCTTCCTGTTTGAAGCGGTTGTTGGTAACATCAGCTGCATCTGCTGCTCACCAGGAGGGAGATGGCTTGCACATGACGTCTGTTGATATTCATTTATCGTGCCCTCTAACACGAAGCGCCGGGGACGACTGCCGCTGTCAGCCGGCTCCGACCAGACAGAACAAACACGGCATGATGGGAAATGTTTAGCATGGAGCACATCCACCATTGATCTCCCTCTGAAGGCTGTTTTCAGATCAGCCAAACGGGACGAGCTTCAACGCCGCGGCTCAGCTCTCAGGTTTCACGGCAGCTTTTAGAGGTCGATACAGGAGCCTGCAGGGGACATTTGTTTGATGTGATGGACGGCAAAGCAAACTGGAAATGAATAAATAGAAGGTACATTAGCAATGGGCAGCATGTCCAGACTAACCCCATTACTGTACGCTCCAAGTGGGCTTTATTTTGGGCGGTTTCACCCTTTAGCAGAAGTAAAGACGCAGTGAGACGCTGGTGTGGAGGCTCTACTGCTCTTTACTGTCACATCTGGTCAGAGCAGGTCTCTGTGCTGCAGCGAAACATCATTACTTTAAATAATTACACATCTGGTTTTGGATAATGAGGAAGTCTGTTTATCCCGGGGAGTGTTTTTAAGGAGGCAACTCTTCTGCTGTTGCAGGACTGTGAGTCTTCTTCTACTGCTCCAAACCTGAGAGCGGTACCAGGACAAAATCACAGATCTGCTGGAATTATCTTTGTGCTTCTGTGGCTTTTAGTTGGTTTGCAGGGATGGAAAGATAAATGCTAGTGAAAATGTTTTTTTGTTAATAAATGTTAAACTGGTAGAAGAACAAGGGAATTAAACAACATTAATTCTGCAGATGAACAGGAAGCTGAAGAGAACTACCCCTAAAGTAAGAAAAATAAATGATTGAAAAATCATTTTTTTTCAATATCTATGTTTTTTTGTGGCCATTTCCCTTAAGCCTTGATGTGTTCGCAGACTAAACGTCACGGCTCGACAGAAGAGGTGAGTCCACGGGTGAGTCGAGGGGTCAGAGTTCAAACACAGGTCAGAGAGACTGAGCACTGGAGGTTTGTATATGACGGACAGTAGAGACAGAAAGTTGGAGAAATGATTCCAGAGGAGAGCGTCGGCGACCAAGTTACCGCTGCAGGGGTTGTAGTTTTATTTCATGGGGGCTGTAGTTTTTTTCTGGGCCCACAAAGTGTTTGACTTTGTTAACTTTCAGAAAGACTGATGACAGAAACTGTGAGTGACTGTACAGACGTCAGAGCCCGGACATTAAAGACGCTACAGGTCGGTCAGCCTGACGTCCATCAGAGACTTTAAATTAGTGTTTCAGTGAAACAACCAAAGAACAACTTGATTTATTCAAATCTGAATAAGGAAATGTTTGTATTTGAGAAAGTGGTAATTTACAGCTGCGTCTGTGTATTTACTGTAAGTCAGTTTAATTAATATAATCTGCATTTATAATAACAGGAGCCACACCGCACATCTATCATAGCTGTACATCTATATTACCTAATATATAATATGATAATACTGTTCATGCTGACAATATCGCTTTGTAACAGTCAGTTTTCTACAGATTTCATACAATGTGTGTTTTTATTTGACCAGGAGCTACTGTGATTTATTTATGTGCAGAAATTCAAATCAGTAAGAGATTACTGGATGGTTTCGCAGTGAAGCTGTGACGGTGACTGGAAGTGAACGTGACACATGTGCAGCTCAGTCACATGAGAGAAAAAGACGAGATGCAGCTCAGGTTTCATCTGACAGCAGCGTTAAGTGTTTCCTTAACCCTGACCTCCACCTGTGTGTGTGTGTGTGTGTGTGTGTGTGTGTGTGTGTGTGGGCTGCATGTGCTATATATGCTCATATATACAGAATGTGTGTGTGTGTGTGTGTGTGTGTGTTCCCACATAACATATATTATGTTCCCTGGTCAACATGCCTGACATGTCAAATAGTGTGTATACCAAGTGACCTCACATGACCTCTGTGTGTGTGTGTGTGTGTGTGTGTGTGTGTGTGTGTGTGTGTGTGTGTGTCATTATTGACGTCACTTGTAACCACAGTGCCAACATGACATTGTCCAGTCCATTTAGGAAACACCAGTCATCACTGCAGCATGACACACACACACACACACACACACACACACATTTCTCTCTACAGAACATACTAGAAGCAGGTCTTCTTTTACTGGTGATGGATGAATGTCGCTTTGTTTTATTGATATTTTTTGTTGTTATTTTACTGAAAATGACAGTAACAAGGATCAAAACCAGGATTTTATAAAATGCTTTGGTCATGAGTCTCAGTTTTCTCACTGCAGGTCGACTCCTCCAGCTGCTTCATTTCATGGTTAAACAAGCTGTAAGTGATGATTCCACATGATGATCTATAATTCTGGTGGGCATGTTTTCACATCTGGCAAAAAGTTCAATTTAACTATTAATTTAAACCTTAAAAATCTATCACACGTCTTGTTGTTGAGGGTGTGGACTGTAAACTCCTCCTCATTCCCACATGTAACAGCACATTTCTCTGCTCATGATTTGGAGCTTAAATCAGGTCACACACACAGACCAGCTGCTCCCTGATCAGAACAACTGATGGGAAGATTTGTCAAAGTAAAAGAGCAACAGGAAACGTCGACCAACACAGTCCGAGACCAAACCTGAAGGTCCTGGTTTCCACTGAGCAGGGAAGCTGCACGGTGCCAAAACCCTCTGGAGATATCCTTTTTAGGTTCCTGCAAGACTCTGGATCATATCTGGAGATTTTTTGATTTGAGATTTTATGATCGGAGTCCAGATTTCATCATATGGGTCATAGTTTGAAATATCTGGGTAACTTCATCTCCAGATTCTGGACCAGCTTTTGTGCAGTGCTGGATCACACCAGAAAACCTCATCACTCCCAGACACAGCAAAGATCCTGAGCAAGAGGCCTTTCTCATAACAGAACAGCAACGAACCAGCACATCTCTTCAGATCTGCAGTTCACACACAGAGCTGATCCATGATACTCTGATCTACAACAGAAGTTACAGTTTTCACTCCGTCACGACAGATTCATCCGAACCTCGGTGAAGGAACTCGCTCAGAGTTTAGATCAGAGGTCTGAGCTCAGGTGTGTCTGAGAAACACAGTGTGAACACACAACAATCAAATACAGTGAGGAGCCAAGTAAAGTTTTAGAGTCTGATCCTCACCCTCGTCGTTGATGAAGTCCTTCATGGAGGCCCAGGTCTTGTTGTTGCAGTAGAAGGAGGCGTTGGCCGGCAGGCTGCCGTTGACGCAGTGCGCCGTGCTGCGGACGCACTTCTGCCGCAGGTTTCCCATGAAGAGCTGCAGGCCGATGAGGGCGAAGACGCTCAGGCAGAAGACGGTGAGGATCATCACGTCAGCGAGCTTCTTCACAGACTGGATCAGAGCGCCGACGATGGTCTTCAGGCCTGAGGGACCGCCGAGGACGCGTTATTTAGACCAGTTACAGAAAGAACTGACTCTAGGTCAGTTCTGACCAATAATTTAACTCTTAGTAAAATTCTATTTTAAAAGTGAATCCAACCATCACTGAAAAAATCCAATCATCTACTTAAAATAATGGATCACATATGTTGGACTCAAGCTAATTAAAGGATCAGGTGTCATAAAGATGGCTGCCACCTGAACTGAGCCTCCAAATCCAAAATATTTCAGTCCAAACACAAATGAATCCATAGTGACGAAGCTGTAAAGAACCAAACTGGTAATAAATTGTCAATATAAAGCTGAAGGTTATGGAGGGAAACTAAAGAGCAGCCATCTTTATGCACAAGACAATAAATCACAAAACAATTAATTGATAATATAAAAAAAAGAGTCAAGCCAATTTAAATCTAACATTGCTGTTGGGTGAAAACCTTCATAAAAATATTCACATTTTTCTTTCTTGTTACATGGAAATTGAAGGTTTTCATCCAACAGCAGCTTTAAGTTTTTCAAAAGTGTGGAACAAGTCACAAAATGAAACAAAACAGGCAACAACCCCCCAGCAACATCCATATAACAACACAACACAACACACACACACGGTAAAAACAGCAGGAACAAAACACACTCAGAACACAAAGGGTGCAGACAAGTAGACGTCCAGATTTTACAAACAGTTTCTTTCTATTGTTTTTTTTTTTTTTTTTAATCAGTTGAAAGCACTTTTTTAATTCATTAGAAACAGACTCTAATTTCTCTAATGTCCAATGATGTTCTTCACACTGAGGCGTCTGTAAACTAATGAATGACTGGTGTGATTATCTTCAGCTGTGGCTGCAGTTACTGCACAACATGCTGAGTCACATGTTGCTGTTGTGTCATAGTTATAACATGTATGTGACATTGTTATAACACGGCCACCACAATGGCATCACTATGTTTTTGTTGACGTTGTTAGCGCTACATGCTAACATGCAGAGTGGAGACATGCAGAGGCTAGCCAGCTTCAGATCTGAGGAAATACTTCCACTTTTTGATATTTGACATTTGTTTCCATTCAGTAAAATCACTAAGACTGAACCTTTTTCCTTATGAGCAAAGAGCATGACAATAATCATTTAACCGGCTTCTTATTTGCAGACTGTTGCAGTCACAGGTTGAAACGGAGCAGAGACGCCTCAGGACAGAGAGAGAAAAGCCGATGGGTTAGGGTTACATTATATAATCTTCACTAATCATGTCTGAAGCCTAAAAAGCTCATGTTAGGCTATAAACCAACGACACCACGGTCACATGACTTCACCCTCACCACCTCTAAACTTCAACTTGTAGTTTGATTTCGCTCTGACGTCTGTAGTCTCATTTGGACACTTGTTCAAATCACAACTGGAGCATTTACTGACGTATTTTATGTTGTAGAATAAAATGTGAAAATGTATTGAGCTGGTGTTAAACACAGACATTATTTCAGTCATCGACCAAAAACACGTAACCATAGACTTCGGGACGAGGAAACCAAAGTGCTCAGTCCAAGGGCACTCTACGGCGAATGTCTGCAAATGATAGTTTATCAATTAATCGTTCTATATCAGGATATCCAGTGCTTGAACCATATTATAAAAACTGGATTCAATGAGCTATTATCAAAGACCCTGATTCAGTTGGGTTGACTATGCTACTATTTACATATGATGTCATGTTTTCTGCATCTGTTAATAAAACTTTATGTCCTTAATGTAGGGAAACACAGCACAATTAAGACAAATTCATTTAAAAATATCAATTTATCTTTGGTTTATATGATCAAAACATCAAATAATAATGAGCATCATTGAGGATTTGGAGCCGTTTTCTTTTTTTTTTTAATTTGCTTGATTCACTTGAGTCGTTTTATGTAAAGTTGCTGTTTGCTAAACCTCTGATGTCCACTCACAACCAGTTATCAGGAAGACGTCAGTGCTTCTTTCTGCATACTACCTATGTGACAGTGTCAGTGGGGGGTGTTAGTGCTCAGTAGGTAGTATGCAGGATGAGATTCCAAACACAGCCACTGATTTAGTGCTTCCAGCAGGCCGGGAGGGGTGCGTTTGATATTCGCTCCCCTGCGTTCACTTCCTCACCTGGGATGACAGAGATGGTTTTGAGCGCTCGCAGCACCCTGAACGTCCTTAAGGCTGACACATTACCCAGGTCCACAAACTCAGTCACATATCTGCAACAAGCCGGGAGACAGAAGCACAAAAACAGACACACACAGAGGGGTATGACCGCACTGAACAACAACAAGCCGACACAGAGGGACTCAAAGATGGAGATCTGCATCGAAACAGACAGAGAGAGATACAGCAGAGACGGGCCGGGTCGCACAGCAGCGGTGGACGCTCAAGCCAGAGACGTCGACTGTTCAGAAGGAGAAATCAGATCCTCAAAGCGAATCACAGGGATATAGACTGGATCCTCAGATTCTGAAGCCTGAGTTTCACCTTCTACCTCTGCAATAAAACAAACTCATGTCTGTTTTACTGGCTAATAATCTGGGTGTTCGCACAATCCACAGAGTTTGGACTGCAGCTAATGATGACTGCACTTATTAAGTAATTTGATGATTATTGTGTCCTGTTGTTTTCATGTTAAACATAAGATCTGTGGTTTTTTAAAAGACTTATAAAACCAGTAAATCCTCACATTTGAGAGGCTGGAAAAAAGAATATTGAACAAAAAATACAACTAATCAATAATCATAATTGTTGCTGATTAATTTTGAGCTAATTATTTCAACTCTAGAGTTAAGTGGACAATAATTGGTGGTTATTTTATCACTGCTAAAAGAAAAACTGACATATTGTACGACTGCTAGCTGCTACAGCTACTGCAGGTACACACTGAGCGTCAGTGCTAACTAGCAAATTGCTACAAAAGAAAATATAAAATACAGAACATTAAATTTACTTGGTAAATTATTAGTTTTTTCTGAGATTAAAATAGTTTTTCCTCCGCACAGGCTCTCAACATGTTAACAAATCTGACTGGTTTCTTGTTAGCTAATCGCTCAGTTAGCTTGATGTTTGCAAGTCATCATTAGCAACTAACCAATACTCTTTACAAAAAACGTAGATTTTTACGATGTCATTCGCTAACATTTTAAGCTTTATTGAAATGTACATTATTTGTTTATTTTCCCAGCTTATACAGTTGTTGAGCTGCAAATGTAAAACACAGATAAATTTGTTGTTAGCCTGCTGTTTGCTAATTTGTGTTTGTGCTGTGACATTAGCCAACATTAGCTGTAATTTTACAACATCTGTACTTAATCTACCATAATGAGCTTGAGTGAAATTGACATAATTTATTGTTTTTATAAATCATTAAATTTTTTCAATATATCTTTTATCATTAATAATTTGCTTACATCCACATTTTATCTAAATATTGACTGGTAAAACTTTTATTTTATTGTATTTTTTATTTTAATGTAAGTTAACTGTAGGTGGTTATTATTTACTGATCATCCATTTATTCACTGTGAATATTATAAACATTATCTAAGTATCTTTTAGCATTGTGTTGTAGTTGGTAGCCAAACACAATTTGTTTTATTATTATATTTTCATCATTATATCAGAGGAAGGTTTAGGGAATTTGTCAGAAACCAACCAGTCAACCAGCTGCCACGTCCCTACATTTGCACCAGATGTTAAAACAACAAAGACAATTTAAAGATGTGTGAAAATGTGCATCAGGTACCTGAACGTTTGCTTGATGTTGGTTTGAGTTGGTGGCTGGAAGTGTAGACGTTGCCAGTCAATAACACCCAGAATATTAACTGATTAATTATAAATATTATCAAGTGTTTGGCTTCGACACATCTGACTTCACCATTTCTTTATTCAGACCAGGTGATTACACCTGTGACCCCTGACTGGGCAGAGAGCAGGAGATGGGCGGGGGCTGGTGCTGCGAGACACGGCAGACATGGGACGAACAAGAGAGGACGTTCACGACGACGTTACGATGACAAGGTTTGGTTTTTCTGTTCCTTGTCGCCCCCTGGTGGTGGTGAGGCCTTACCTGGGATGACTGAGATAGTTTTCAGGGCTCTCAGCACTCTAAAGGTTCTCAGCGCCTGCAGGTTCCCTACTTTGATAAACTCTGTTAACAGCCTGTAGGGGGCAGTGTGGTGGTTGTCAACATACAACAAAAGAAGACAAACATAACAGAGTCTGAAAATACTGTGGTGATTTAAAAGCACACTCCTGGTTTGTTACAGCACCAACGCGCCACCAAATCCCCAAAATCAACTCTACTACTGAGCCGTCCTCAGATTTCAAACATCAGCAGGTCTGCGAGGACACTGGAGGATCTGGATGTGCTGTTAGCAGCTGTAACAGAACCAGCGAGTGTAACTTTACAGATCTGGAAAGAAAAACGATAAAAGTATCAGGGAAAAAGAGAAAAGATAAAAGAATCACAGAGAATCAAATGTCAGTTTGTCTTTATCACCATAGTTTCTGTGAACATCATGATCTGTAATTTTATTTTGTGTTGATGAAAGATGAGCTCTGAGTTCTGTAAGTTCATGTTCTTATTCAATTGTATCAATCACCGTGAAGCATCCAGACTAGAACCAAACCAGCAGCACGGCCAATATTATCAAGAAAACCGAGCCCGCAGGTCGTCTGTCAGCAGGTTACTATGACCCAGAGTCAGGTTTTGTTGCTAGGCGACATCTAGTGGTCGTAGTGATGACGACAGGAGCAAAGGGAAAAGTGCGGTGACGTAGTTTATAGAGCGACAGAGTCCACGTCAGGAGGAGGTTGGGGTGGATGGATGAATATGACCCAGGAGAGCGGTGTTCGATTCCCATGTGACAGCAGCAGTTTATGTTGTTGTTATTATCCATGACCGTTCGACAAAGTTAACCACGTATATATTGATTTATATTGTTCATATATTTTAAACCTAAAAAATTCAGTACAGAACAAGCTGTTACCAATAAGACACGATTATCACCTGTCAGTTATTACAGCAGTAACTGTGTGTGTATTAAAAACAACAGAAATTATACTTTCATGAGGGAAGAAGACAGAGACTTTCCTGGGACATTATAGAGACATTCAGCACAATGAAAATTCATCATTGTATGTCTTATCAATTATCAATTATATCAATTAATTTACTCTTTTATTTCTGCAAAACAATAGCTACAGTTTCCCCAAACAAACGGTGCATAATGAGGTACAATGTGATAACAGTTCCCAGTTCAGGTTGTGAACACGTGCGCGTTAGATCGAATCAGACGAGGCCGCGAGAGCCGGAAAGGCGCCAAGTGATGGCGGCCATTTTGGGCCCCCAGTTAGATGGAGTAATCTGATCCCAAGCTGCTAACAGCCTTCCATTACGGCTCATACTTCAACGCTGTTGACTGGCAGGCTGATTGAATTACAGTGGGGGGGGGCATGACCAGTAGATAGAGGCCACAGGACCAGTTCAGCTCCGACAGTGAGTTAGAGCTCTCTAGTTCTCCCCGTTACACTCTGTTTCCCACATGGGTCCGTCAGCTCTGTGTTCGAGCTCGTGCTTAAATAAATGTGAGGAAGTGTGGAGTTAAAACTGTGCAGCTCTCCCCACCCGTCTTCACGCCAACAGCTTTAGCTTCATTAGCTTGAAATAGATAAATATGAGGTTAGACAGAAACAATTCTGTGGCTTTATCAGCAGTTTTATTACACTGCAAACAATATTAGAGAAAAAACTATTTAACCAAGACTGAACTAATGTGTTCATGAGATTTTTTTATTTTTATTTTATTTGTTTTATTTTTTTCTCTGTCTTCCACTTTTCATGTAACTTTTTAAATTTGGCCCCTGAAATCCTGTAAATTATTGTTGTTCACAGGAAACAGCACGATCACTCCTTCCACTCTTACAGCACGAACACTGACTTTACTGCTATTCATCCATTCATCCATACACCTCATATGCCAAATATGCACCTTTACTGTATATATATATATATATATATATAAACACTGTTTTTTATTGCACTAAGATCTTCGCTCATTAAGCTCATTTTCTATCAAAATGTGTCAGTCAGCTGTTCATGTGCACAGTTATTTATTTGCACTAATGTAATTCTCCCATGTTATTGTCATTTTTAATATAGTATCACAGGTTTTGTGTTTTACTGTTGTTGCACTGGCGTTGTTTCTTCATGTTGTTGTTGTTTTTGTGTAAAAAACGACAGTTCATCTTGCACCGGTTGTGTGTTCTTTTTCTGAGTATTTTTAATGTCTACTCCATGGGGACAAATTAAGTTTGAATTGAATGAAATGTGATTCCATTATTTGTACAAGGTTTGTTTTGTTATTTTCTCGTCTCCACGATTGGACCCACGATTCTTTAAGTGAAATTTTTATGCCAAAGTTGAAACATTTTTGTGTTTTCACCTTCATTTGTGCCCCCCAGGGAGAATTTGCATCCTCTTGTGTCTTTGCAGTGAGTACTTTGCATTAATACTTGTGCGTGTTTTGTGCAGTAAAGCATTATTTTCTGATTTCTCTCCAGACCTGAGTCAGTGACAGCTGATGTTCTGCTCAGTTAGGGTCTTATTTTATTACAGTAATAACTCCTGTGTTTTTTAATTAACATAGTGACGATTTTATTATCTTAAAATATATGAAGTGTTGCACCTTTAATGCTGTGAAAATGTCTGTAGAGTCTGGTGCTGCTGGTCTGGTGATGACAGCCATTAACATGTCATTACACCAGCAATATCAGCAGCACAGTGTGTGTGTCTGTGTGTGTGTGTGTGTGTCTGTGTGTGTGTGTCTGTGTGTGTGTGTGTGGTTTGAGGAGAGGAGGGGAGGGCAATGGACTCTGTTACCATGGGAATGTTGACTTGGTGGGAGGGGAGGAGAGCATAAATCAGACATTTAGTGTGTGTGTGTGTGTGTGTGTGTGTGTGTGTGTGTGTGTGTGTGTGTGTGTCTATTTACCGACCATCACTCTGGTTTTAATAAAGCCCAGGTACAGAGGGGTGATGTGATGTGTCAGGGGTGGAGTGTGTGTGTGTGTGTGTGTGTTTGTAGATGTAAAGGATGCTGGGATTTTGTGTGTGTGGTACCACACATTTACTTAATATGTTCTTCATCCTTGGTGTGTGTGTGTGTGTGTGTGTGTGTGTGTGTGTGTGTGTGTGTGTGTGTGAGAAGAGCTGACTTATGTGTCCCTGTCCTGCTAAAGATCCATCTGACCACAGGGCAGCCTTTGGTTCAAGGACACACAGCTACTGACATTGTGTGTGTGTGTGTGTGTGTGTGTGTGTGTGTGTGTGTGTGTGTGTGTGTGTCGCTCTGAGGCCAAACAAGAGATCTCCACTTTGTCTGAATGATAGAGCAGAACAGATGGAGGGTGTGAGAGTGAGCAGCAGGAAAACTCTGCTTTTATTTACTTTTTTTTTCTCTTTTTCTTCCTGGAACTGCAACAAAGATTTACTCAGTTTCCCAGAATTCCTTTTCACTTGAAGGGTCTTTGAATAAGTTATCATCACTATAGATATTCTTACAGTTATAGCGCCTCAACAACATCACTTAAAGATTTGATGAACTGTGACGAGATGTGATTTTTATAAATTTCATATATTCAAGTAAAATGTTTGAAGATAAATGAGAAGATTAATTCATTATTTAGTTCTGTCAGTTTAGTAATTAATATTATCCTTTACAAGCCACATTTCAAATGAATCCATGGACATAAGATCAACATTAAGGAAAAGTGTCAGAAGAATAAAGACAAATAGAATCAAACTGTTGATGTTTTTAATGTGTAATGTAAAGTTGTGAATTAAATCAAGAGCAAAAATTTCTAATTTAAGGGAACAAATGATGAAATTTAAAAGGGTATTAATCAGTAAATTTAAGTAATTAAATGAGCTGAGAGGACAATTGAATAACTTTAGAGAATTATTTCTAATTTTTGAGTCAAAATATTTATTAAAATGGAAAAATGACTCAACAGAAACATTTGTTTTTTAAGCTGATCCCTGATCTTGATGATGATGATTCTCTTCTTCTTTTCTGATACATTTCTGAACCACTCATTTCTTATCATCTTGAAAATGTTGGGATTTGGCAGGAAAAGTAAGCCATCATCCTAAAAACTACATTTATATCCTGTGGAAGTCCAGTCTGTGTGTGAACACATGGTCAAGGTTCAGGACAGACTGTGGACCAGGATAAATACTGATGAGTCAACAATGAACATAATTCTGTTTCCTCAGAGAAGTATTCAGTAGAATATAATCAGATTTAAGCGTCCGCTGTCAGAAGAACCCGGCCGGGTCTTTCTTTGGCCAGAAGAAGAAGTCGCCTGTGACCTACTGAGCACAGACAGAATGTAAAGTACATCAGCAGCAGATGTGTTGAGTGTTTTAATGGTGAGTTTGTCCTTTACGTGAAGCTTTTTCCCTCTGAGGGACTCGGCCGCAGGTCACCAGGGTCGTATTATATAAGTCCGCAGACACAGCGTCCCACCATCTGAGGGCACCTTCATCAAGATGTTTCAATTTACCGGGCGGCCGCCGCGGAGGTGACACCGCTTCATTACACCGGGCGGTGACCTCAGAGCCGAGCCTCGGGGTCAACTATTGATCCGATCGGTTCATTCTGATCGTTTATCTTCCCGCCGGCGTCCCTCGCTGCACGCCTCCAGCTCCTCAGCTCTGTGATTGATCGCCGCCTGATCGCTAACCAAACCAAAGCGCAGTGATTTTCCATCAGTCAGTCAATTACTGAAGTGGGCAGGTCACGCTCTCTTATTCTCCCGTCACCCACGGCGTTCAGAGGGAGAGGAGACCCCGAGCTGCGGCTTCTGTCTCAGGCCTGAAGTGACGGTTTGATGGTCGTTCATGTGCTGAGTGTGTTTAAGGAGCTTTTCAAAACCTGTAATTTGGAAAATGTCTGGGTGTCACTGACTAAATCCCTTTTTTCTCTTCTCTGCAAAAACACTGAGTAAAGTCGTGGCTGTTTTCGATCTGCTGGGGTTTTAGTTTCAGTTTCCTTCCATAACCTGCGAAGATGGAGCTGCATCTGATTCTAACTAAATGTGGGCACATGACGGCTGCCGCATTGATCCTGCATCTGTTTGGTTGAGACTGTCCTGTAACGAACGAGCCCACAGGTCGTCTGTCAGCAGGTTGTTATGACCCATAATTAGGTTCTGTTGCTAGGCGACATCTACTGGTCGTAGTGATGATGACAGGAGCAAAGGGAAAAGTGCGGTGACGTAGTTTATAGAGCAACAGAGTCCACGTCAGGAGGAGGTTGGGGTGGATGGATGAATATGACCCAGGAGAGCGGTGTTTGATTCCCATGTGACAGGAGCAGCTTATGTTGTTGTTATTGTAACCATGACAACAAAGATCATCTAATGATGAGGAAGTACTTATTTTAACCCAAATCACCATCTTTTCTTGAACCTAACCAAGACATGACTGTTATTATAGTAACCATGGCGACGAAGGTAGGTATGTCGCTCTTAGTACAGTCTGTGTGTTTATTATAGCAACTATGACAACCGAGGTCTGTTGCCGTAGACATTATACATGTAACCTCCTCGAGTGCTGCCATGTTTATTGCTTACATGCAAATCCAGTAGATTTATATGCTTCATGGTTTATTACATGAACACGTGGTGAAAAGTGACTCCGGCTGACGACTGTTTTTCAGATCATATCAAGTTTTACATTTAGTTTCAGTGGTTCTTAGTCGGGACAACAGCCTCTCAGTGTGTCCACAAGAGTTCAAATCTGATTCGAGCTCATGGTTCTCAGATTAAATGTGTGAGTCTGAGGACGTCGGCTCTGTGTTGGCTCATTAAAGTGGAGGTGACCTCAGTAATGAAACAAATCCCACGATTGTTTAGAAAAGCATTTACAGTGAGAAGGTGCCATTTTTCACAGCTGACCAGCCCCTGGGGAAATGTGTTTCTAATGGAGGCCAAACCCCCCCCAGTGTGATGGGATTTAATCCAAGGAGAGCAGAGGTCAGTGAGCAGCGCAAGGCACTAACACTGCCAGGGTACAGGGTTCAAATCCCACTGAGGTCAATGCAACAGTCCTGTCACACAACACACACACAACCTGTGTAGACTGCTCAGTGAAATTAAAGTGTCAATACAACAATATTAAATAGTCTGTTCCATGTAAATATATGATCAGATAACATAAGTTTATCTGTAAACGTGACTGTTTCCATAATGTTTTTATTATTACATTATATATAAAATTTAAAAAGTTATATCTATCCAGAATTTCAATATTCTACATTTTCAATATCTAGATTCTAAGATGTTGTTTAATCCATGAGAGAGTTTCATGGTTTTTGAAATCATCGTGTTTTATGTGGAAATTTTAATCTGAAAAACTGTCAAACAAAAGTATTGGAGTAAAAAGCACAAGAATTTACTTTGAAATGCAGACTGAAGTAGAGTAGAAGTGTCAGTAAAGTGCAGTTGACGTCACTTCTCATCACTGCAGATGAGTTGTTTTTAAAGCAGCTTCTGCTTATTAGGTGCTTTAATGATTTATGACGCTGCAGCCTGAAGTTTGTCGTCCTGCGAGCGTTTGGACGGACAGCACAATGAGACAACAGCTTCTGAAGTTTTTCCTTACTGTGCAAATGTGTCTGAGTTTAACAAACACACTTGTGCTTAGCTGTGGAAACATTTCCGGCTCGACAGGCCTGTGTTAGTCTTTAATTCCACGGCCTTAATCCCATCAGTCGTGTCATATTAACTCGCCCCTCTGCTGCTCTGACTCTCTCTTTTCAAGCGCTGTCATTTCTACTTTCTACCTCTATTCCTGGTCAGATGTTCCACAATAAAAGCCCTGCAGAGGCTGAAACAGCATATTCTTTTATTGTGAAACATCGACAGGAAGTGCTGATTGTAGCGTGACACCAAACAAACCAAGGCAGGGTAGAATAAACTGGAATTAGACAGGATGCTCTTAACTTTTAAAATGGACCAGCTACACTTAGTTTTAGTTTTAGTGGAAATCTGAACTCATTTTAAAACATGTTTCATCTATTAATCTGCAACATTTTCAACTTTATATGTTTTTATATTTTTCTTACCTTTTTTTATTACCTTTTATTTGCTTATTTTGTCTTTTGTGAGACTCAGTCCCTATTAAACAACTTCAGTTACAAAGATGCAAAGACGCAGGAGTAAAGATCATTTCCTGTGATTCTTTTACCAGCTCCACTCTTTAAAGTGGTTCATTGTGATATCGATATCACTGACTCGGGTCAGTGCACTGTTCAGGGGAGTCAGGGAGGGCGGAGCCAACATGGGCGGAGTTTTCCAAACTACTAGCAGGACACGTCACGACGAAGCGGGAAGCAAAGATGTCGCTTTATAGTGCTAAGAAGCAAGCGTTAGCATTGGCATTTGCCTTGCTAATAAGAAGACAGGGAGCAGCGAGGAAAAGGCTGAGCGTGACCTCAGATACAGAGAGCAGCTTGTGACGGAGCTCCGTTTCCATAGCGACTGTTTTCAGGTCTGCTTTACGTGCCTGGCTGGATGCCTCGTTTCTATTGGCCATGCCGGAGTTCAGAACGACGTGCTACGCTTTGCTCAAAGAAGCAACGAAGCGTCGCCAAAGCCTCTGGAAATAAAGGAATCAGAGCGCAGTGGTGCCGATGCTGTTCTGTCTGAAAGCCCCATTACAGTGGAACTAAAGGTGCTTATCAACTATGTTATCCAGGTAGTTGTGAGGTGCTGCTGTGTCGTATGAACACTGGAGAGGAATCATCTCTCTGCAATAACGAGTACGTTTATTTACCTGATATTAATTTAAAGAGGAATATAATTAGTTGATGTTTCAGCCTCTGCTGCTTTGATTTTGAAATCTTTTTATTGCTTCTTTTAAAATATGAACATTTAGTAAAGTATGAAGGTGTGTGTGTGTGTGTGTGTGTGTGTGTGTGTGTTTGACTCACGCCATGACAATGACGCTGAAGTCGAGCCAGTTCCAGGGGTCCCTCAGGAAGGTGAAGGGTCCCACACAGAAACCCCTCGCCAGGATCTTTATGAGAGACTCGAAGGTGTAGATACCTGTGAAGGTGTACCTGGGGGGGGGGGGGATATGAAGCAAAGAAATGTAGAGAGATGGGGGGAGAGGAGTGAAGAGAAGATGGCCGACAATGGAGAGGGAGGAGACATTTTGGTGAGGGACAAAGGATGAAGAGAGGAAAGGACAAAGGAGAGTCAAAGGTAGCGAGAGGAAAGAAAAGAGAAATTCAAAGGAAGCAAAACAAAAGAGGGGAGGAAATGTGGAAGAGTAGTAAAAGGAAAAGGAAAAGAGGGATCACAAGGAAAGGAGGATTAGGAAATGAGGAAGGGATAGATGGTAAAGAGGTGAAGATGGAGAGGAGGTAAAGAATAAACATGTTATAAATGAAATGTTGAGGAGAAACACAAAGGAAGAGAGGAAGAGAAGGAGGCAGGAAATGGAGGGCAAGGAAGGACAACGAGAGGAAATGGGTGAGGAGAGGAGAGATGAATAAAGAAAGGAAGAAGGAAAGAAAGAGCAGAAAAGAGGGGACGGATGAATATTCATAAAATCAGCAGAGCCTCGACTCTCAGCCAAACAGCCTTCACTTATTCAGTTTGTCCCCAGAAACAAGTTTGACCCGACAGGAGCCAACTCAACCGTACAGAGACAGACAGACAGGAGAGAGTCGGGCACGTCAACACAGCTGGAGGCCATTAAAGGCTCGCTTCACCCAAATCACTCAAACACACCACAGTTTGGATTTAAACCACACGCACAGCCAGGAAACAGCACAGGCTTTTCACAATATGAGTCCACTTCATGTTGCAAGCTTACACACATTTACACTGGAGTCTGAATGTTTGCAGGCAGATGAATATTTTTTAAATTTGATGTGTAAAATGGAGCCTGGGGCCTCCTGAGAGTCCGAGGAGTTTCACACCAATCGTTCAGTTTGATCCCGGGGGGGGGGCTCTCGCAAGTTTCTGAAGAGCTGCTCCACTGTCGCCATCTTGGCAGTGCCTGACTCCGCCCCTAACTCCCAGCTAATCCAAAAAAGGGCAAAGAGGTGGAGCGTGTGTCAACCTTACGCTCACCCACCTGTCACTCAAAGAGACCATGCCCTTAATTATGCAGAACTTTAATTTGAAATTGCAAACTTAAAAATACAAATGGAAATACATGAATTTAAATAAAAATGGTTCCCACAAAGCCATGTTTCATAAAATTGAAATGTGAAATGCAATTCAAGTGATGGCCCCTGACGTATCAGACAGACTTTGACTTTGAAAAGAAAAAAAATCTCTTCCATGTTGTGCAACACTGCAACAAAAACCGGGCAACAGACAGACAGACAGGTAGACAGACAGACAGACAGACAGGTAGACAGGTAGACAGGTAGACAGACAGATTCCAGGTGTACTTACTCCAGGTACTTGGCCCAGTACGCCGGCTCGGACATGGCCATGAAGCAACAGTTGGTCAGGATGGTGCACATGATGAACAAACTGAATAACGTGAGCAGGTTAAGGAAGAGGTAACAACACATGGTGCATCATTCATCATCGGTTCTCAAACACAGGTGGAGACATGTCGTCCAACAGGTGTTAGCGCCACCCAGTGTCTGCAGTCTGGTCTTCAGGGGGGTGGGGCCTGATACTCCTCTCCATATCCAGACGTGAATCATTAAATATGACCTGATATTTATTGTCATTATATGATGTTTGTTAATGTAGCTGCACAGTGCGAATCACTGAAGCAATTGTAATGTTTGACAGCAGAACCTCCAGGTTTCGTTTCCTGTATTTTGTTAATATTCTGTGGTATTCTGGGTAATATTTGTGGAGAGGTGAGTTATTTGCAAGCTTTGCTATCGCTACATAGCTCACATTAGCATTAACACTGTTCACTTACCTGTGGAGAAGAAACTTTGTGAGCTCAGCATCAAACTTTACTAAGACCTGTCTTCAGTGGAAATCAACCCTTTTCTGTTTCTATCACTTCTTCTCTTCTACTGATGTTAGCACGCTAACCAGCTAGCACGATATCCAGTCTGCGCTAAAGAAGTAGCTGCTCAGAGGACTTATTATAACCTCTTGTCTTGTAAACACAACGACTGAGGCTCTTACTGAGACTGTTTGACACAGTAAACATCTGTTAACGCCAACAACAGCAAACTTACAAACAGCCTTTAAGATTCACCCGATAAATGTCAGGGTTACTGGGTTAAAACGTGTTTACGTGTGTCACGTAAACAGTCTAGAAACATTTGTGAGCTCTGATAACCTCGAATTTTCTAATAGTTTTTGTGGTTTGTTGGGAAGCAGGTGGGCGGAGTTTGGCATGGAGAATAATAACAGCCAGAAAGAGAGTCACACAGTCAATTTAGTGTACTTTTCTCATGATTTACAGCTCTTAGTCACTGTGGATAAAAGCATCAACACAAATGTGAAATGGAAATGTGCTCAGTGCAAAGACAGCGATCGAGGAAGTGAAGCTTTTATGGCTTGTTCCCTCACCGAGAATCTGCCGAGTGTCAGCTGAACGCCTGAAATCTAAATGTAAAAAAAAAAAAAGTGTCTCTTGCCACAGTGTGTGTGTGTGTGTGTGTGTGTGTCGACTACATGCCAAAGTGATTTTTACATGTGCTTTTTTTTTAAGCACCTTTCACTGATTTCCCATTAGGGCTAAATAAAGACGAAGTGCTGCGCCGAGTTAGCATGTGTGTTTCAGCGCTCCCCTCCGACGCCTGCCACATTCAATACAGCAAATTAATATGCCATTAACAGCACCGATGGGAGAAAGGGCCCTCTCTTGTCTAATCATCATATAATGGGGAGCAGTAACTTTCCAAACTGTCAGAAGGCAGTAATACATGTTAAATATCACCCTCACCTGCCATGTTCGGCGCTACACGTGACGAGGTGGGAGAGACTTTGTGAGAACTCGCTCAACTGTCAATCACAGCTATAAATGAATCATAATTATTGTAATTTGGCAGAAGGAACATACTCCCTGTGTGAAAGCGGCCCAAACTCCAGCTGAAAGTTGCTTGAGCGGTGGGGTAATTGTTGATTGAGTGCCGGCTGTAATGATGTTGCCGGAGCGCGGTGGCAGGCGGTGAGATAATATGGTTACCGATTGACAAACAACGCAAATGTCCCCCCACCGCCACCGCCACAGAGCCAGGAGCTAATTATGCCGTAATGATAGCCCTGCTGTTATGGACCTCCCAGGCCACCATATCGATAATGTCATTACACCTCCCACATCCACCGCGGGATCCTTCTTCCTCTCTCCTCTCTCTCCCACCTTCACTTTTTCCTCCTTCTTTCCACATTTGTGCATCTCTTCTTCTTCTCTCTTAAATAACTTTCAATAACGTTCAATCAGCTAAAGACCAGGACACTGTGCTTCTTACTGTCAGCTTTTATTCTTTCACCCCACATCAAACCCATTCAAATCAAACCCTCTAGTTTCCCTCTGGAATCGGTCTAGCTGCTCCACAGACTGCTTTTATTTTGAAAGAGGTGCCCGGGGGGAAATGCATCAGCAAGCACAAATTCAGAAGAGAACGGACCAATGACCTGTCTGTATTTGTGTGTTTGCAATTACAAGAATCAGAAGGTATTCACACAAGTATTATAGAATATATAGTAGTATAATATATAATATAGTATATAGTAAATATAGTAATCAATATATAGTGAAAGTGAAAGATTTTTTTCGCCAATCATCTGTCTCATTAACAAAAAGAGGGAGGGTCACCACAGGCAGCGATCACACTGCTCACTACACTCACTGTCTCATTGCTCCTGATATATTTAATATTTTATATTTGCTATATTTCTATTTTTAACTATCAACTTCTGATTGCCAAGTAAGCAACACAACACCAACACTGTGTTAAGTGCTGACACAATACAACCACACTATACACACACTGCTGAAAGCAGAGCTGCAACCTTGAGACTTGGACTTGAATCAGATTGGAGGAAATAAGGCGGCGTGACTCTGATTAAAGTTTTGACCTGGAAAAATCCCAGAACAATAAAAACTAAGTCTGTGACCTTGCAGAGCCGCACAAACAGACTCACACTGAATATAACAGCTTATTGGGTCTGAATGTGAAATGGTTTTATCCTGTGTTATTTAAACGTGTCATTTAGAGACTGAGAGGTAAAGTCTTCATATGAAGATTCGTGATTTCGACTGGAGACCTGATGCGGGACCCGTCTGTAGTTTTAGGCTGGTCTTTACTAAGAGCCATGTTTCCATGGCAACAATCACTGCTGATCAGTGGCACAAAGTGACAAAAAAACAAGCAAAACATGGCTTATGATTTATATCGAAATATTTGCTGTTAATGTTGTTGCAGTTACACACGACTGCAAAAGACTTAACAACAACTCTGGTTAGAAAAGCACAAATACACAATCTTAACACACAAGCCAAAGCCACCAGGTACGACAAACCAAACCTCTCAGCTCCAGCTCAACACAAAGCCAGTGAATCATTGACGCAGCTCAGTGCAGCAACAAGAAGCAGCAGTGCAACATGAACACAATTAAAACACAACAACAACACAGCTGGTGGCTGCAGGGCAGCTTCGGGGCCCCAGAGCAAGGCCTCATGGGACACAAACTCGAATGTGTGTCCTTCAGAGCAAGGCCCTGTGGGATATGTAGTGTCTGCAGTGGGGGCTCAAAATGACCACCCTCAAAACAAAGCACACAATACACAATGCTTGTTTTCTAACTTTCTATATGTGTGTCTGTGTGTCCACCTCACACCACAGCCTGTCACTGTGGCGCCAGTGTGGTTGGGCAGAAATCCAGAACACACTTGATCGCACACAAACACTTAGAAAACACACACACACACACACACACACACACACACTAAAACTCCACTTCAGCACCACAACTTCTACTCTTACAGCAGCTACCCCCCCCCCCCCCCAAACACACACACACACACACACACACACACACTTGTTCTAATGTTTGTTGTATCTTTTATTGTAACACACACACACACACACACACACACACACACACACCCAGCACATCAGCAGCGCCACACCTCCGTCACCGACCTCTTCACCCACTTATCCCCCTGACAACAGCAGCGTGTCCGCCGGCTCGACGTCTCTCAACACCAGCAGCCGCCTCCCACAGCAAAAATAGATGAGTGTGAGGTGAGGAGGGGGGTGGGGGGGTGGGGGTGTGTCGGGGGAGCGCTGTTGAGTTTTGGGTGTGAAGTAATATCTGTCATGTTGACGTCTGGAGCCTGAGGCGGACGCCAGCGCAGAGCTGGAGTGTGGCGTGGGACAGGCGGCGGGCCAGACTCCCACAGCTGGAGCCTTTAGGTCCAGAGGTCAGTCAGGTCTTTGTAGGCACATCTGGATTTGAATTTAACATCACTCTGATGCCTTGAGTCATGATTATATTTTTTCTTTTTCGTAATAAATCAAATATATAAAAACTATAGAAGGGGAAGTTGTCAAATTATTTCTTTCATAAAATTTCAACTCTTCATAGGAGTTAACTCTAAATACAGGAGGTTAACATCATAATGTGTGTTCTGCAATGCAAGTCTTATTTTGAAAATATCCTAAAGTTATAATAAGTTTTTTTTTCTATGTTCTGTGATGTTAGTCTTATTTTGAAAAGATTCTAAAGTTATAACAAGTTTTTCTGTGTTCTGTGATGCAAGTCTTATTTTGAAAATCCATTATGCATAATCCATTAAACCCAGGTGACAGTGGGTGACAGGTGTTAAGAAACCAACAAGCACCAAGCACAAAAGGTCAAAGGTCAGAGGTCAGAGTTCATCCAGGAGCAGAGCCCAAGTTTCAGTCAGCTGAGAGATTACTGTAACAACCTGTGTGTGTGTGTGTGTGTGTGTGTGTGTGTGTGTGTGTGTGTGTGTGTGTGTGTGTGTGTGTGTGTGTGTGTCGGGACCACCTTGATGAAGACTGGGTTATATTTACTGGTCATGTTTATGGCTCAGCAGACAGCTCAAGATGATATCTGGCTCAGAAATATGACCAACAGGATGAGCCCTCTGATTCTTACACACACACACACACACACACACACACACACACACACACACACAGCCAGTTGACATGACTGGTAAACACACTATCATTCCTCTCCGTGAGCCTGGAAACCATCCAGCTGTAGGATCCAGTATAAACTCGTCTCAGAAGATTCAGGATGTAAAGAGATTTCTGTCTTGTTTAAAGCATCTACATGAGCTGGATTCAGTGTTAAAGTGTTAAAGTGTTGAAAAAAATGTGAGATGAATAAAACTGTATGAGCCTGTGTCATGTATTTTTGATATATGGGAAAATATTGCTCCTAGTTTAATTTTTGTTTTTACTGTATTCCATAAAAAACTTATATTTATATTTATAAGTCCTTACTTTATGTCAACCACATTAACATTATTTAATGGAGGTCATCAGTGGAGGAGGAAAACATATTAATTTCACATTATTTTTCATTTCTGGCTGCTTACCTTCTGATACTGAGACATTCAGGTGGAAAACAACCTTAATCTCTTATTTGTAATGTTTTAGAGGTTAAAGCAAAACCTCAGTGAGAGTCATTAAATGTCATTTTGAGTATGAGTAATTTAATACAATTTAATTTAATTCCACTTGATTTAATGGACTTTTGTCATCTCACATTAATAAATCATTAATAACCTGGTGAACCTGCACAGAAAGCATAAAAACTCTTCATTACCAGAACCTGTATGAATCAACCTGTTATTGATTTTTACTTTTACTTTCACTAAATTCTTGTTTGTGCTTGAAAAAATGACTAAAATGATTCATTGAAACAGTGGCCAGTTCATTTTCTTTCAATTGAGTAATTGTGACTAATTGCTGTGGCTCTAAAAGTAAACCAAAATAGTAAAAATCTAAGCAACAGAGGCTGAAATATAGTAAAAACACTGAATCCTACATTTCCCATAATGCACCGTGACACCACCTTTTTCTTAGGCCCTCCCTGCCTTTTAAACACTGGTGTCATTCAAACTCCACACCTCCAGTTTTTAGTGCAGTTGTAACATTTGTGGTCTCCAAGCCCGAGTTCAGATAACATTGATGACATCACTATGACATCACTATGACCTCATCCCAGTGATATTAGATAAAGCTCGTCCCCGGGGCCTCATTGGACATTATATAACAGCTTTCACAGGATGACTAACACCAACCCCGACTAGTAATGTGTGAAACTGGTGCACTGGCCCTTTAACTGTGACACGACCAGAGTGTGTTGTCTGGTTACTCTGTGAACTCAAACCCGCCTCAGAGCTCGAGCAGCATCCCACAGTTCACTGCCTCATCAGGCCTCTGCTGCCGGGATACAAACAGTGGCGAGGCTTCACGCGCCTGCAGAGAGGAGCCAGCCGCCCAGCCCGCGTCGGTTTGTTTATGTTTTCAGCCATGGTGCCATCAGGGTGGCCCGGCCACTCACACACACACACACACACACATCCATCCATCAACACACACTGAAGCCCTCCAGGCTGCAGGGATGCTGCCCAGTAACTGACATCTGACCTCTGACCTCCCTGCGGCCACTTCCCTGCGGCCGGTGGCAGATGATGAGACGTCGTGCAGAGTGGCAGAGCGGGTTTGTAAGGATATGAGTGAACCAGGATCTTGATGGCGATTCTGCGGACGGGGTGGAAAGGGCTGAAGATGTAGAGAGCTGATGTGGCACTGAAACGGAAGATGGCCTTCCCTTTGTTCAGGACTATGAAGGTCTGCAAAACAAAAAGAGAGAAACACAGTTAATGGTAAAGCTTGATTTTACAGGTACAATATTTATTCATTTATAAAGGAAATGGAGAAAGTATTGAAAAAAAGGGGAAATAACATGGTGAGAAATAATTCATGAACAGACTAAGAAGACAAACACACATTCTTTACTTTCTTTTCTGGACATATCCTAATAATTTACAGATAAATACCAGCTGGTTTTTAGGAAATAATGAGGAAAGTTTCCAGGACATAAAGTGGAAAATACAGGACCTGCAAAATAAAGCATTTCCCATTTAATAAATGATGAATCAAACAGGTTATTTATGTGTTATGCTCGGAAGCGACGCTGCCGTTCTGCAGTGAAACTAAATACATTTACACTGTGTGACAGCAGAGATGTTTGGATTAATCACGCTCCGACAGATGAAGGAAGTCTCTGTGAACGTGGACGTTATTTAGTCTCTAAACACTGGTTTGAAATTCATTAGGACACATGCTTCGGGGCTGACTAACTACCTTATGATTTAATCATCAAACACAATAATTTTTGCTTTATAATTGGACGATATGCATCACATGATGCTGTAAACGTACAATGTCTGTCATGTAATATAATAACAATTAAATGAGAACTCCTATTTCTCCATGTTTTTGGGAGTAAATGATTGACAGAGACAAATCAAAAAAGCAATCAGTTTACAGTTCAATAATGATCAATATCTTGCCCACATCAAACTGCATCCATAAAAAGTGCTGTTATTATAATCATCTGACAATATCAAGAACAGGATTAGACCTTTGTTACAGAAACAGTCATTATATCACTCTCTTTAAAGCCACCAGACTCCATTCACAAAATTAGTAATTTTACTGCACGCAATTCAGTGGCTTTCTGCTCTCCTGCTGCCTCAGTTAGTTTGCGTTGTTGTGTGACTTTCAGAGGAGAATTTACTTACTTACAATAGTAACACAAACTAATTCAAACCATGATGTATCTCCAACTTTAGCCAAAGCTTTTTCGTAGACGTGACCTCATCAGATACACAGGACTTCACCAGGATGTGAACTCTGATCCAGACTGCAGCTGTTTCCTCACCATTCATATCTCAGCACTTTATAAATTCATTTATAAAGGAAACAGGGTTAACCACTTTACAAATAATGTAATGTTAATGCCAAAGTAAACCACTGGATCTACTGTGTAAGTCTGAGGAAAAAGACCTGAGGTCCTGTCAGGGCCTTCGACCGTTTAAACCCCAGGGAAAGTTCAGGTGAACATTTGTGTAACTGAACAAGAACATCGACTCAGAGGTGCCGACTGTGTTTTAAGCTCAAAGTGTTCCTGCAGACCAACTGGCACCACGCACACAACCATGCACATGATGAGTGTGTTTGTGTGTGTTCGCCCCGGATGCCTCAGTAAAACCCAGAGGACACAAACACACCGGAGCTAAACACAGAGAGAGGGAGAGGGAAACGGAGAAGGAGGGTGAGGAAACTCCCCTGAGAGAAACTTCACCGTGGAGCAGAGAGAGCTGACTGAGGGCTGGTCCCAGTCAGGGGATGAGTCGCTAACACGTCGGGTTTTTTGCTGTTTTTTGCTTTCTTTTCATAGAAAGGAAAAAAAAGGATCACTGAAAGCAGAGGAGGGCTGTGTGTTCTGCGACAGAGCATCTCTCACCTCTGTTTTTTCACTTTAACATGGCACCGTTCAGCAGAGCGGTCGGACCCCCTCCAGCTCAGACACGTCCAACCTCCAACCTGAACGACCTTCAACCTCTGACACGACCCACAGCAGTGTCTCCTGAAATACCACCCCTACAGCGACAGGTGTACTGCACCTTGGCACCTGATCCAAGACCTTCATCACCATGGTTACTATAATAACAGTCATGTCTTGGTTAGGTTCAGGAAAAGATGGTGATCTGGGTTAAATAAGTTCTTCCTCAACATTAGATGATCTTTGAGCATCTCTTTGCATCTGTCTCCTCTTCAACTCAAAATTATAAATTTTACCTCAAACTACATCAACATTTCTATCTGCCTCTCTCCCCCTTCAGTCATTTCTCTATCATCTTAAACTTGAGCTGAACGCCACCAACGCCATCATTCAAGTTTTCAGAACAGGTGCGATTTTCAGCGTTTTTTCGAATCCATCAAAAGCATTTGGACAGTTGTTGGAAAATTGAGAAATGTCATCATCCAAAATGTCGTCTGAGAAGCTAATAAATTGGTGGCTCATTAAATGAGTTTCAAGGTGATTACACTGCAGCCATGACCTGGGCAAAGAGGCAGCTCGGCTGTTGACCATGGTCTCATACGTTGCAGCGTTTTGAGGCTGACCTGAAGAGGTTTTCATATCTGATGACCACATGATCATCCTCACTGCTTGACAACTCTGTTTTGTGCAATTATAAAATAATAAAAGGCCCCGGATACTGGGTTTCTGTTGTGTAACGTTTTTTAATTAGGCAACAGATTTTAAAAACACATATGAAAAATTTCGAACATGCCATTGGCCGAATCTTCTCCTTTACCAAAAGTAAATGCCTCCCAGTACAAGCTAAGTTTCCCTATTTTAGTTTGAATCAAAACCTTTTGCATAATTTGTCATAAATCTACTGGAGGCAACATAACAAGGACACAAGGCTCCTGTAAACCTCGATAATCACAACCTTGTGTTTGGATCACAAACACAAGTCGGTGTCGGTCCAACAGACACGCATCAACAACTGCACTGTCATTTAACCATAAAAGGAACAGGTGAGCACCATGTGTGGAAAACCTAGCAATGACAATTCAGGTCTCATTGTGCGACACAATGCACCAATGCACATTTATTTTCCTGCATGAGTCATGCTTCTGCAGAATGAGTATTAACATAAGCTGCTGTAACTCGGTCAAGGAAAAATGACATCTGCCTTTGGATGGAACATGAAAACAGCCACTTCTCCTGCAAGTGTTGGATTTTAAATGAAACGAAATGTTAAAAAACAAAGTCAGGTAGAGATCAGACGTTAGGACCAGGTGGAAATCAGGAGTTTAAACAGGACAGAGCTGAGAGAAACAGTGGCAGAGCAAAGGGGAGAGGGGACACACTTTCTCTGACACACACACACACACACACACACACACACACACACACACACACACACACACACCTACCCTGTGGTTTTCAGTGAACTAGGCTACCAAAGAGTCAATTTATCTTCCAGGGATTCTCCCACAGAAAAAAGGGGGTATTTCCAAAAGCCTTCATCCACACACTCACACACACACTCACACACTCACACACTCACCCACACACACACACACACACACACTCCCTCGCTGGGTGACGTACCCTCTGGTCTTTGAAGTAGTATGGGTCGATGTCTTCCAGGGGAACGCCCACCAGATGAGATGGGATGTCGGCGAAGATGCGTGGCAGCTGTTTTCCTGCCTCCAGGTCGGGCCGGGGCTGGGGGAGCTCCACGTCGCCCAGGTCCTGACACACACACACACACACACACACACACACACACACACACACACACACATCACCAGAGCATCACTACCTCTGAAATATCTCACATCTGTCTGCAGAAGCTGCCCCACATCCCTCTATTTTAGTCAGGTTTTACCCCTCTTCAGTTTTTCTGATTCCTGTTTCCATTATTTTTTGTAATAATAATAATAATAATAACGCCTCCTGGGGTGTGTGTGTGTATGTGTGTGTGTGTGTGTGTATGTACCTCCTGGTAGTGTTTGTTGCGTCGGGCCTCCTCCTGGGCGATGCGCTGCTCGATGGCCGCCAGGGAGTCCGGCGTGAAGCGCTGAAAGCTCTCTGGTCCCATTGGAAACACACAGCCAGCCATCTTCTCATCCTGATCCTGCTGCTGACTGGCCCAGTATACCAGCTGCAGAGACCAGACACAGGAGGCATCAACACGGGGCTGAAGTCAGGAAACCTTCAGCTTAAAAAGTACAAATGTTCTGAGTTCCTGCAAAATCGTGGATGTGTTGATAGTTTTAATCTTGTAATTTAACCAAAGTCCCATCAGTGTTCATCCTTTCCTTCTTCATTGAGCAGTTTCCTACATTTCCCAGGCTGCCTTTCTACAACACTACCACTTCTTCTGCTGAGACTGTCCTGTAACAAACGAGCCCACAGGTCGTCTCTCAGCAGGTCACCACGACCCATAGTTAGGTTCTGTTGCTCGTAGTAACGATGACAGGAGCAAAGTGTGGTGACGTAGTTTATAGAGCGACAAAGTCCACGTCAGGAGGAGGTTGGGGTGGATGGATGAATATGACCCAGGAGAGCGGTGTTCGATTCCCATGTGACAGTAGCAGTTTATGTTGTTTCTATTATCCATGACCGTTCGTTGTTATTATTGTAACCATGACAACAAAGATCATCTATTATTGACGAAGTACTTATTTTGACCCAAATCACCATCTTTTCCTAAACCTAACCAAGCCTTGACCATTATTGTGGTAACCATGACAACCAAGGTCTGGTATGTCTTCCTCAGTAGGGGCGCTGTAAGGTTTTTTTTGCCATGGTGATAGAGAAAAGGGGGTGGGTTGCCATGCAACACAACCCCTGGACTCAATTTGGGGACGTTGTGGTTAGGTAACCCCCTCCACCCCCACCCCCCGATCCCCCCGGATCAGCAGGTACTAAGATACTACAACATCAAGGTGTTTATTCCCTGAGCCACAAAACATAAAAACACATAGAGGATCCACAGCAGTTTTGCAGTGTGTAACTTTTTTTATAACAACAAAGACAGTCAATATATTTGTTTTACTCTCTGGAGAGCAGCTTTTACTGGCACTTCATGCAACAGTTTGTCTGTTTTATATTTTATGATGATGGAGTAGGGACACTGAGATGCAGGAAACATCCACTGTTGGTCTGAGTATTTTAGGAGAATAGCTGATGATAATAAAAAGATCGAATAACCCTGGTTTTCCCCTTTAAAAAATTCACCACTCTAGAACTGACGGGTAAAACACTTGTTGAGTATATTTTGAATCCTTGACTCATGAGATGAGGAGCGTTTGATTCGAGTTCCTGGAGTGCCTGGCGTCAGGACGGAGGCGTGATTGAATGGCTTCTTCACTCGCAGAATGATTACGTCCTTTGAGACAGCGGCCCACAGCCTCACCTCGCACATCATTCAGCAACCGCTCGGACCCTCTGAAAGGGCAGCAATCAGACTGTAAAACTCCGACCTGATGAAGCACAGCCACACCTCAAACACCGAGAGCGGAGTCACATTTTCATGGCTCAGAGACAGAGACACAAATATCTGTCACGGCAACAAGGATTCTGCCTCAAACTGTGACTTGACTTGACTAAATTCTGAGCCAGTATTTGATTATATTAACGACATTATTATTCTGTCAAGTTTTTATCATCTAAGAAACATCTGAAAAAATCAGTTTGGAGTTTCAGATGCAGAACTTATCATACGAGCTGATGTTTCCTTATGATTGGACAAGTTCAGTTTTATCAGGTCTGAAACAGAAACCATTGGTACAGTGCTGCCAGACATCACCACACTGGTTTCCTTCAGCATTGAAGACTTCATTGATTACTTTTAAGTGGCCTTCAAGGCCAGACTCTAGTTAATATTTCAGCATTGCTCTCTTACCAGTCTCGGTGCATGGCTGCAGTAACCATGCACAGAGACTGGTGAGGGCCCCCACCTCCCTCCACCCCATGTCTTATGTCCAGTTTTTCTGTATAACATCAGAAATCACCCCAGGTTCACTGTGTTGTAATTTAATTTAGGAAAATGCAGCAGGAAATAAATAATAAAGCTCCTACAACCAGATTTTACAATTTTCTGGCTTTTGAGGCCAACACTGACTTCATCTCATCACATCTTACTCTCACTTATGATGGTGAACTCTACTGTATGTTAAATGGATGTTTCTATTTATTGTATTATTCTATTTATGATTGGTTGTATTGACTACTAAATCAATTTACCCCTCAGGGACAATAAAGACTTTCTGATCTAATCTAATCTAATCTGATCTAAATTTTCAGTCATTCCTGAACCTGAACCATGAGCTGTGAGAGTCTGAACAAAACCACAGAACAGTCTGATAATGCTGGAGTCACTGTACGTGTATATTGATGTTTTGGTGGAAAACAAACACATTTGTGAACATTTTACTGACTCATTCAGTATCAGTACTTTCATGATGAGAAGAGAAAACATGATCCGATTTCATTTGCTGTCCCAATTTAGTTGTATATACACAGGGTTGTAAACACTGTGCGTGATGGGCCTAATACAATGTGTCAGACTGTCGATAATAATTGTCAGGCACGTTAGATTGTGCGAATTGTAGTGGCTCAGCCTCGTCTTTTAAATCAGTTTTATGTTTTATGCTTGATGTTTTGCACGCTCCAGCCTGCACGCGTCTGTCCAAACACTGTTCATCTGGATCTTGTGGAGTGAGGGGGAGCATACAATAGTAATTTGGATGACAGTGTTCTTCCAGCTTTGTGTCAACACTTTTCCTTTGTCCGTTTCCTGTTTCAACATGACACTGCCCCCCGAGCTCAAAGCAAAGCTCCATGAAGAAATGATCCTCCCAGTTTGGAGTGGAGGAACAGTTTGGTCTGCTCAGACCTCTGACCTCGACCCAACCCAGCACAGACCTCATCACCAGCATCACCAGCTGATGAGGTGTGTGAATGGGAGTAAACCTCTGCAGCAGGTTCAACATCTGGAGGAGAGACTGGGACCAGGAGAGCGGAGGCTGTGGGAGCAGCAGGTTAATGATCAAGGTGCCTCAGTCACGTGTTTAACATGTTCAAGTGTCCACATACTTTGGCCACATTGGGCAAAAGGTTAATCTGCAGGGAGATCATCAAACTGTTAATGTTAACACACACACACGCACACGCACACGCACACACACACACACACACACACACACACACACACACAGTCACTTGTATTATGTTGCCAGAGTTCGAAGAGAGCAAAACTGACAAAGTGTGAGTGTGTAACAGGTCTGTGTGTGTGTGTCTGTGTGTGTGTGTGTGTGTGTGTGTGTGTGTGTGTGTGTGTGTGTGTGTGTGTGTCCAGACCATCTGCCTTGTATCCTAATTGAATGATTAGACAGGCCTCGTTTTTCAACCCTTCATGCATTTATTCTTCACAGCTCCCAAATCTGATTTCTGAAGTGTGCATGTGTGTGTGTGTGTGTGTGTGTGTGTGTAGGTGTGGATCCATGTGTGTGTGTGTGTCCACATCAAAGGAAAATCTAGCTCTGTTTTCCATTCTTATCAAAAGCTGTCATCCACTCAGTCACACACACACACACACACACACACACACGTATGTCGAGTACAGTAGCTCCTGATGAGCTGTTCAGTCCTGGTTTCCATTCTGCTCCAACACTTGGTCACGTACACACTCGTTTGTACCTCCCTGCTGACATAAGACATTCCCAAAGTGGCAAGACAGATTTCGGGGTAATGAGTTGACTAAAGGACAGAAAAGCAGAAAAAGACATTTCAGCAACACAGAATTTCTTCGTCTTAACAACAGCGTTTCAGTCCATATATAACATCCATGATGTGAAGAAAAAGTAGTGTCAATATCATCGAACAAACAAGATCCACAGATGTTATATATAATATAAAATATAAGATCAATTTAAATTATTCAAAAATCACAGGGAAGTTAACTCTCAACCTCAATACTAACCATGAAACAGCCCTTTGATGATGTGAGGACCAGACCAAACGTCCTCGCTCTCCAGGTCTGAACCTCATTTAAAGGTACGGGACCTGTCAACCCTCCTGTTTTTCCCGGGATCCACCCACATTTTACTCTTCTCTCCCACTGTTCTCCCGTTTACATATTTTCCCTCAAATCTCCCGTATACATAACCTTTTTTAAAAAAAAGGTTGGCGGTAACGATGATGGTGGGCATAAGTGCCAGTGTGAAGAGCAGCTGTGATATCTGGTGGCAAGAAGTCATTCAGTCTAACGGCACAATAAAACAAGAAGAAGAAGTGCTGCAGTGTGAGGACTCCAGGATAATGTGCCTGCCAGAAATGCTAAAGGTTTGTACTTGTTGAAGAGAGTACGAGTATGCAGTCCTCACAAAGTCAGACGCACTTGTTTTATGAATGATTCATCTCGGTACAGTCGAAGCAGCATTTCATTGGTCAGCTTCTGAGGAACCTGTCAGACCATAGGACGGTGTCCACGAGCCTTCTGACAGAATCATGTACCTGCGTTTTACTTCAGGAGAAGTCAGTCCAGTTTTATGTCCAACTGTCCAGATACCAGCCGGGAACCTCCGACTTCACGGTACCTCGCTAACGTTTAGACCACATTAAAGTCAAGCAGAAAGGAAAACCTGCGTCATGCTCCTGCTGTTGGTGAATTATAGATTTTCCTTAGTTCTTATGTCCTTTCCTGTCTTCTCCTTTACTTCCATAAATCTTCTTTTCCCATTCTCATTTCTGACCTCATCTTTTATTTTCATACCTCCTCCCCTCCATACACAACTCCTCATTTCCTTCTCGACTTTGTTCCTTGCTACACCTTATATACCTTATCCTTTCTTCCAAACCGTCTCTTTTCCTACGTTACCTCCTCCTTTTCTTCTCCTCACTTATCTCTTTCTTTGCCATACTTTCTATCTTGCCCACCTTTTCTCCCCTACCTCCTCTCCTTTTACTTCTCCAACTCGTCCTTTCCTTCCTTACCTTCTCCTCTACTTCTCTACCTCCTTGTTGCTTTTCCACTTCCTCCTTTTTTTTCCACTATCAATTCAATTCCTTCTCCTCTTTCTTTTCTCAAAAAGACCACATTTTTTGCTCTTTTTGGACAAATGACTCTTATTTGAGATCTCACAATGTGTTTTCTATGACTTGCTGGTTTACTGAACTTAGAGTCGAGAATGCTCTGAGTGACACTGAAGGTATGAAAGGACTGATGTGCTTCACACCAGCCTTCCATCAGACAGTAATCGACCCTTAAACTCTGAGTTCCCTCCTCTTCCCTCAGCTTCAGGCTGAAGGAGGACGAGTTGCTACAAACATCACATTACTGAACAGACAGTTTCAGATCTGTTCGCCCTCAGAGCGTCTTCTCACTGATTTCACGGTTTTTAATGATGTTTCTTTTTGTTTTCTTACTCGTTGTGTTGTTGTTTGCTACTCGCTCTGTTAACCAGACCTTTAGGTTTTAATAAAGACTGAACTCTGCTGAACTGGAGTCTTCTGTGTTGCATTTAGGAAAGTGTTGGTTACAACATGCTTAATGCTAGTATTCCTTTATGCTGCACAGCATCAAGACTGTAATAGGATGATCAGGAAAAAATGCACTTTATCGATCGTAATTTTATTCTACCTAGTGTCAGCTCTTTATCTATTTGCTTCTCTCCTCCCCTCTGTGTTCACATATACTTTATTTCAATACAGCTGAATTCACAATAAAGCTGTTCTCATTTACATGCTTTTCTGTTTCTGTTGTCAGACAATGGAACAAGTTTGACCCTTTGAGACCACGGCTGTGTCCGAAATCACTCACTACTTCCTCCATAGTCCACTATACAGTGAGTTGCATTTTGTAGTGCTGTCCAAATGTATAGTGAGAATTATTATACCATATGTAGTGCACTCATAGTATCCCACAATGCATTATGAAAAGTAGTGTACAACTAATGGTCACTAACCAAGCATTATGTACCATTGTACACATCATCATCTGACAAAATCACCAAATTAAAGACAAAGACTGTTCTGTGATTTCAGATATATTTACTGTAAAATTAAACTGTAAAGTTAGAAGCTCATTCACGTCAGCTACCGTGTGGTCAGCATAGAGAGGTATGCCTGCGGAGGGAAAACCACTCAGTCGCTCTCATGGGACATTAGTGGTGACTCTCTTCTACAGAGAGTGGGTGATGTTTGCCCAAAAAGTCACTAGATTTGTTGCTTGGTGCTTATTTGAAAAAAACTTACTAAAAGGGTCTGAAAAGTCACAAAGTCTATCAACAAAGATGCTACGTTGGCGACACGGCCTGTAAATGACCAACACTTGGTCGGTCGACCAATGGTGTAACTTCATCACTCAGTCAGTCAGACAGCGACAGACATTCACGTTTAAAGGCTCATCTCTGCTGTTGTGTTCCAGCCAAGAGATGATAAACCCTGAGAGGATGTTGTGCATGCAGATCACGGTTTAGCCAAGATTAGCTCGACGTTTTACATCTTCATGAAGTGCCCAAACAGGCAGAAATGTTGCTGCTAGAACAACTCATTTAACCTTTAATCAAGCTCCAACTTGGTTCTTAGTGGTGGATAATAACCACGGAGGTTCCTCCTAATTCAGCAGTCAGCTGCCTTGCTTAAGGGCAAACAGAAACTTGAAATCACTCACAACACAAAGTGAAATGGTTTGATGTGGGTAGGATGAGGAACAATAACAGACGGACTTTAGCTACAGACACCGGGAGTGAAGACGTTATGAAACAGAGAGAGAGGGAGACTGGATGAATTTCTGGGTCAAAACACCAACAAAGACGACCCGCCATCCAAACAAGCATCGCCCTCAGGAAGGACACACACATGCAAATGTGCATGCAGAGCCACAGACACAATGAAGCACCAATATGCAGACAGATGCTGCAGCTTTTAAAGTAGCGTCAGCCTCAGAGTGTGTTTCCATAAACCTGCAGCCATATAACACCTCACATTAATTTCCTGCATATTTCATGTAGTCAGCCTTTCACCATCGACTGTCCCGCAATATAAACATGAAGTGAAGGCACCTTTATTGACAAGCATAAAACATGTACTGTGCACACATATACACACATTTTTACACTATATTTGATGCAGACATATATCAGCTGATAAATTTACTCAACCAAGACACACACCAGTAATTTAGGTTTACATTAAGTCTTGTTTTATTTTCAATCACGATAAAGTTGCTTGATCACAGACTGTCAGCTGTTACCCATGATGCACTGAATGTTTACTTAGACAGTAAACATTAGCCAACATTACTGATTCAAAAATCAAAACACAGGTGTCAGAGAGTCCTTGAACATAGCACCAACCCAAAATATTAAATTAGCTTCTGCTCACAAAAAAGAAAGCGGCTGCAACAAAGTTTAGAGATGTCACATCCTCAGATCTGATCAATGATGCTGATTAGAGGAAAAATGTGATATTATAAAGATTTGTTAAAATAAAACCTTAGTTCAGTCAGAGTCACAAATGCTTATAAAGCTGGATTTAAGAGGAAAGACTAATGGTTGACAAGAAAACAAGAACTCTGCTGAAAGAACTGAGTCTTCAGCTGAACAAAGACTTTAACTGTAAAAGGCAGAATCCAGAAAAAGCTGCAAACATCCATTAAGATTAGAAGGCAACACCAGAGCGTCAACATAATGACAGTGAGAAATATCTGGTTACAGGCACAAACTTTTTTATTAAAGGTCCACATATCAACACAAAATCTAACACACAAAATCACACTAACACAAATGAAAATCAATCTTTTCTCCGTAATAAAAAACGATATAACTAAAGCACGACAGCATCATGGCTCGGCTTTGTGACCTGGGCACAAACGATGTGACGTGATGATGGAGGCACTGACCAGGTGTTCGCTGTTCCCACTGCTGCAGTTTGAATTCTCTCCTCTCTCCATCAACTCTGTTTTTCTGAGTGAACTTTGAGAACAACATCTACATCAGAGACTGACAGTGACGTCTCATCGAGGTAAAGACGGCTCATCTCCACCACAGGAGCCACTGACCCACAGCTGAACTTAAAGCTGTTCCCCCGGCGTCTGCTGTTGTTTCCACTGTCCTCTGCAAACCTTGGAGACCAGAACTGGAGCTAAATTTCGGCGGTGCTTAACCACGCTCCAAATGCATCACATCTCAGACTCCACACAGACTGGCCATAAGTATGTGGACATGTGGGTGTGCTGGTGGTCAAATGGGGGTAAGGAGTCGACCATGAACTGCAACATACAACAAAGCTCTGTCCCTGACTTTGCTGCTGTCTGTCTCTCCCCTTGCTTCCTGTCATCTCTCGACTGTCATGTGGTATAACATGGTCATAAATTACTTAAAAAGGTTTGTGGGTTCCTTCAGTCACTCCAGCAGCACTCACACACCAGAAACATCTACTGAAATTAAGTCAAACTGTAAGTGGTCCAGAAGACAACAGAATGTTCCTTAAGTGAATTACAGCAGTGGCTGGTCCTTATTTCCTTTTTTTTTTTCATGCATTCATCACTCCTGCCTCCTCTGTGTGTGTGTGTGTGTGTGTGTGTGTGTGTGTGTGTGTGTGTGTGTGTGTGTGTGTGTGTGTGTGTGTGTGTATAGCCATGTGCTTGGCATAGGTGCGTGCATATTCTGTCCTCCTTTATTTCCATACCATTTCAGCTATTCATCAGATGCAGTGTGTGCCTCTTTGGTCCTCCTGCTGTGTGTGTGTTTGTGTGTGTGTCTTTGTGTGTGTGTATGTGTGTGGCAAAATGGCCGTACGCTTGGCTTGCTTCTTTCTCCTCCAAGCCTTTCTCCTAACCTCTGGCAAGCTACAAACTCTCTCTCTCTCTCTGTCTCTCTGTCTCTCTCTCTGTCTCTCTCTCTCTGTCTCTCTGTCTCTCTCTCTCTGTCTCTCTCTCTCTCTCTCTGTTGTTGCTGCAACATGTCTGAAGCATGTTTGTCACTTAAGGTCAAGCTACTGAAACACTGATCTTTTCTACAAACCTTATTCTGAAAAGTAAAAACTAAAACAGTAAACGTGTGACATGTTGTTGTGTGTGTCTCTGGTGTCGGAGTCGGTGGCTGGAGACTGAGCAGCTCAGGTGGAAACTACAGAGGATCATTGACGGCAAAACTGATGACACGTTAGCACAAAATGTTGAGTCCTAATCGAGCTGTAATTCAGGATCAGGGAGAGACAGGTTCACTGGTTTTGAGAGTCAGGACAGAATCAACACTAATACATGTATCTGTGTTTGACTGAGCGTCAGAGCTTCCTTTGCATGGATTCTACAAAGCTGTTCACTCTCAGTTTTGTCAGTTTGTTTTCATCACATGCAAATGAAGGTTGATGACAGATGATAGACTGTCTGCTTACAGCGTGTGGCAGAAGCACTGTCATTAAATCTGATCAAACCAAAGCTCCAAAGTCTTAATAAATAATAACCAATGACGTAAAATAGAAATATTTAACAGAAGGTCCACTTTAAAGCTCCATATTTTACTCTTCTTCTGTGTTTTATCTGAAGTGTTGATCTCCATCAGAAGATATATTTGTGGTTTTAAGAACCAAAAACCATCTCAGTGTAGTTTTACATCTCCTCTCTCAGGCTTCTCTCTGGAGCTCTAGTAACAACAGATCAGTCAGCCAATCAGAAGAGAGGATCTGACTGCTTTGTTGTGACATCACAAAGTTGCAGAAGTCCTGACGGCTGGTTTTAAGGCTCAGTTTCTGAATACAGGCTGTGTGCATTTCTCTGTGGACTGAGGCTTTGATACTTTCACAGTATTAATATAGAACCTAGACCTGCTTTATAATCACAAACACATGGACATCTACCTTTAGACTGGATGGAGCTTTAATATAATATCTTCCAAAGTTAGTTAGCTTGGTTTATTTCCTGTTTTCCTGTTCAGTGTTTGTGTACTGAAACATCTGCAGCGATCAACAACTCACCTTATGGCATGTGGGTCGACAAACATGTCCAGACCCTTAGTTTTCACCAGGCTACATACAGGCTACAGTACTTGCTGCAGCACTGAGTGTTCGCAGTGGTTGTAAATCTTCCAATATGGACGTAATTCCAAGTGATACTAGTCTGGTATATTAGTTATGCACCGCGCTCTCTGACCTTGACTTGCAGGTTGATTACATTTGAACTCTTTTTGTGCTCACTACAGTTTTGTCACCAGAATCCCTCCAAATCAACCAGATGAGGATGAAGGGGAGTAGCTCTCAGCAGATGTGGCATCACTGAGGAGCAATCCCATCAGCTCTTTTGCTTCTCTCTAAAAGCAGTGTCCTGTCAGAGCGCAGTGATGGAGAGCGAAAACTCTCACGGAAATACCTCTCCTCAGAGGACGCTGCTGTCCAGAAGCAGCAGCAGTGAATATGCAGCACCTTCAATTCAATTAGCCTGAGAGGAGAAAACACATTTTGTCACCGTGCTGCTGCTGTTGAGATCGGAGCCGAGCGGCTGCCCGGCACAGGAAATGATTCACCGATATCAGGCAGAGAGCCAAGCTGAGCTGGCAGAGGACCACAGGGACCGTTTGGCTTCAGGGTGGGTGGGGGTGGGTGGTGAGCAGAGGGGAGGATGGGGAAAGAGGGAGGGGGGGTGACCCTGACATGACGCCGCCTCCGTGCGTCACGCTGAAGCTCCGAGTTGGACGACAGTGCTTCACACCTCCACGGACGCCTTTTGAAAGCTTGTAACGACAAGTTTTTACCTCAGACAGGTGGTGTTGTTACTCCAGAGTGATGTTTGTGGTGGTGCTGCACTGGAATGTATTAAACTGTATGGTGTTTTTATTTTGCCCCTTAGTATATATACAGGGTCATTTTTCAGTGAGGGTGTATTTTTGTGTTACCTGCAGTTCATCATCTAACATCTCTGACAAACAGAGTCAGATACAGTTTGTCATTATCTTGTTGTGCAGACTGGTTTTCATTCAGCTTGGCTCTGGGGATGGACCAGTCACAGGTTGGTTGCTCCAACACTTTGGTCCTAACTAAAATATCTCAACAACACTGGATTGATTGTCATGAAATGTTTGTATAGACACTGATGGCTCCTGGAGGATTCATCCTGAACAATGAATTTTCCATGAGGTCGTCATTTTCATTTGTCCAGTACTGATTTCTGGAATACCTGCAAAACTAATGACATTCCACAACTAGTCCTCCAACCTGAACAACCATACAGGTCGTTTTTTATCAACCTCGACCAATAGGAGGTCTCCTGTGGGTCATGGAGCAGCGTATTTGCCTTCGTCACCACGGTTACCATAATAACGGTCGTGTCTTGGTTAGGTTTAGGAAAAAATGGTGATTTGGGTTAAAATAAGTACTTCCTCAACAATAGACGATCTTTGTTGTCATGGTTACAATAACAACAACATAAACTGCTACTGTCACATGGGAATGGAACACCGCTCTCCTGGGTCATATTCATCCATCCACCCCAACCTCCTCCTGACGTGGACTCTGTCGCTCTATAAACTACGTCACCGCACTTTTCCCTTTGCTCCTGTCATCATCACTACGACCACTAGATGTCGCCTAGCAACAAAACCTAACGACGGGTCATAGTGACCTGCTGACAGACGACCTGTGACCTCGTTTGTTACAGGACAGTCAGGGGTCCATAATTTGAATTTGTCCAATACATTGATTTATGAAACACCTGCAAAACTAACGACATTCCTGGTTAGCTCATAACCATTTTTTATAAATGAGTCAAAATAAAAGCCTCTCACTGGTTTGGTGGGACAGTACAACATGTAGACAATTGGCCTTTTTCAAATATGCATTACACAATAATTGTTTACTTTCTACAGTGTCTGGTTTCAGTTTAAACAGGTATTGTGCAAACTGGGAAACGAATCCAAGATGGAAGCTGCTATAAGACTCAGTCCTGATCTCACCACACAGCAAAAGAGTGGTGAGACCATCAAATCAGCAAAACAAACAGTCAAGTGCAACAAAACTAGAGAGAGATAAACCCATAAATAAGGAAAAGAAGAAAGACAGAGATTTAGACTCTTCTGTGTGTCTCTGGCTGCACCAACAGACACATGCTGTTCTGAATCATTTCCTCGTCTTTCAAAGAAAAACTGTAAAGCATCATTGTCTTAAATCCATCAGTCTGTAAATGGATGATTACATAAAGTCACTTTCTCTAGTTTTTGAAGCGAGTGATACTGGGGAGCTTGTGATCTCGAAGGTTTTTAACAAGGCTCTGCTCTCTCCTCTCTTCTTGCTTTCAGACTGTTTGGCCCTAAATTGGCTTCCTGCGTCCCAGCCCGTCAGAGGGAGTTGGATCAGTCTGCTGCTGAAGGTGCTTTTCTGCTTCTCGGCGGGGTTGACTGATTGTCCCTGACTGCCAGTAGTTGGTTCATTGTGCTTTGTTGTTGCTCAGGCTGCAGACAGTCCAGGCCCACTCCTCACACTGAGCCAACCTGACTCATTAGCTCAGCGAGTCCTCTGGCATCGCCCGCTCTGACGCCACTGACTTCACCTTAAAGTCCTCTGCCGGCCGGCGTGGAGCTCTCTACAAGTTAACATCAAGTCCTCCCTGCTGTGTATCACCTGCTGCTGTCTTTATGGTCCTCTCCCGTATTCACACAGTGCTACTCAAGCTGTTCCGTGGTGAAGTAAAGCAGCTTCAACTGGATTTTAAACACTATTTACCTGCATTTTAAGGCTTTTATAGGTCATAAAAGCAGAATTTGAAAACGTCAGAATGTGCATGTTATTGACCATCGGGATCGTCAGGATGTCTCTAACTTTGTGATGTCACAACAAAGCAGTCACCACTCTCAGCCATGCCCCAAGCCCTGCCCACCTGGACACATCATACAATGTTGCAGGATTTAGTTGTTTACCTGAAATCTGCTATATATTTATTCGATAGCACAGAAGACAGTCAGCCAATCAGAAGAGAGACTCTGAGCCTCTCTTCTGATTGGCTAAGAAGCCTGAGAGATGTTAAACTACACTGAGATGGTTTTTGGTTCTTAAAACCACAAATATATCAACACTTCAGATAAAACACTAGAAAAATTTAGTAAGCTCCAATAAGTTTTTAAAGTTATCGTCTGCAAAGAAACTTCAGCTGTCAGAAAAATACAGTGGTGTAAAAACTACAATATAAGAGCAAAAACAACAGCAGTGACGTGTGAAGGCTTCACTTCTCTGATCTGAGGTTGTGTGTCTGTGTGTGTTTGTGCATGTAGAGCGCAGGAAGGTTGTTGATCGAGACGTTGAGGGCAGGTTTTCACACAGACACACAAAGACACATCATGTCGTATCGTAATTTCCATATTAGTTATCTCCACTTTCTCAGTAAGTGTCCCCTCTGAGTGTGTTGGCTGTGGTTATTAGAGCGCGCACACACACACACACACACAGAGGAGCTGATATCAGTTCATATTCTGGTCAAGGTCGTGTTGAAGATAAAGTGTTTTATAGATGTCGTCAAATCCCCATCAGACAGTAACAGAGGAGACTCAACCGAACCGAAAGCACAAACCTCCAACTAATTTAAAGAATTAAATTAGAAGGAATTAATACAACATTTAACAGGTAACAAATCAACTGCTGGAACATTTCAAAGAAACACTGATCTTAAATATCGGACATGTTCATTTTCACACAAATTAAATGTGCACTATGTAAATTTTCTCAATCCAAACAGTTACAAAAGACGGAGTTTGGTGACGTCGCCACATAACCCAGCAGGTGTAACATAGGTCGGGTGTTTTAATGTGGAAAAAGGTTCAAACTTTAAGGTAAAGATTAATCTGTGCTTTTTTATTCTCAGTGTTTGCATTGCCTCATTTTTAATCGACTTTTTCGTCCTTCTTTCAGTTCTAGCATCCTTGTCTTCTTTTCTTCCTTTTCACTCCTGCTTCCTCCCTTCCCTCCTTCCCTGCTTCTCCCTTTGGTTTTCCTTTCTTTCCTCCTTTCCTTCATCCCTTCCTCCTTCCTTTGCCTTCAGCCTCTGCTCGTCTTTCACGTCATTAGCATGTCTTGTTTATATATTGTGTAACATCACATTTTATCGCTGTATTTTTTATCACCTCACCAGGTTCAGTCATTACATTCAGCTGAAATGAAAGGAAACGTGCGTCACTACGTGAAGCCACCAGCTGTCCATCTATATGAAATATGAAATGTACGAGTCGTTTAGTCTTACACAGTGATGAGATGAAGCCCAACGAGGGGAGAGTGACGCTGTGGCCTGATAACCTCTGCAGAAATTCAACAAACCGATACAGACTCAGGCTTTTCCGACTGGAGTCATCATTGGTGCAGAAACACAACGAGAGCAAACAGCTGTGAGAGTCGTGACTGATAAATACAGTTATGGAACTGAATTCAGCAGAAGTGAATTGATAAACAGAGAACAACAGGGTGAAATAAGAGATAGAGACACAGAAATAGAAAGCTATGTGTCCTTGCATGTGTCTGCACGTGTGCACGCTGCGAGCATGTGTGTGTTTGATCCGTCCTCTCTGAGAAGTTATCAGCTCTGGGTGTCTGAGTTCAGCTTTGAGATAATTAGATTAAGAACAACAAATATTCACTTCATCACTGCTGTTTTTGTGAATTGATGATTGATGTGTTAATGTATAATGAATCTAACACAGTCCAGCACAACCCACATTCACTCAGGAACGCCGACTGAATGAACACTCAGACAACCTGGTGATTTTGTTGCTAGGTGACATCTAGTGGTCGTAGTGATGATGACAGGAGCAAAGGGAAAAGTGCGGTGACGTAGTTTATAGAGCGACAGAGTCCACGTCAGGAGGAGGTTGGGGTGGATGGATGAATATGACCCAGGAGAGCGGTGTTCGATTCCCATGTGACAGGAGCAGCTTATGTTGTTTCTATTATCCATTATCCATTGTTATTATTGTAACCATGACAACAGAAATTAAAGAACTTATTTAAACCCAGATCACAGTTTTTTCCTAAATCCAATCAAGTAGTTTTAATGGCTAAAGCTAACCAAGCCATGACAGTTATTATGGTAACCATGGCAACAAAGGCAGGTACTGAGGGAGGTACTTTAAATTTCCTGGTTGTTGAACGGTTCCACAGATAAACTCGACCTGTCTTTACAAATCCTGACGTCTGGAATCCAAGTTTAAAAAGAAAAAAACAGTCCCTGTCTTTTTGTTGATAATATTTTTGATAAATGCCATAAATCCATCCATCCATCCATCCATCCATCCATCCATCCATCCATCCAGCTTCCTGAACCAGAGCATTAATTAAACACACAAACACACACCCTGGGTCTCGGGGGAAATCAGAAATCAGGAGGACGTGGACGGCGAGGACTCGGACACCTGTGGCTCACTGCTCTCAGCCAATCAGAGGGCTGGAAAAGAGGCAGGAAGCATCCAGCTGATCAGGCTGAGAGGACACGTGTTTGGACAAATGGTCTGATAAATGTTTCAGACTGGGAGAGGGAGGAGGAGAAGATGGGGGAATAAAAAGAGACAGATGGAAAGGAAGAGGAGGTGAGGACAGAGGAGAGAAAGAAAAGAGGGTAAATAAGAAAAAATAAAGTTGAGGAGAAAAGAAGGTGAAAAATAAAAGAAGTGAAGGAGAGATCAAAAGAAAAGAAAAGAAAAGAAAAGAAAAGAAAAGAAAAGAAAAGAAAAGAAAATGAGCTGGACCAAAAAATAAAGAACTTAAAGAGGCAGTGGGACGGTTTGAGGAGAGTAAAACAGAATAAAGGAGTTAAAAAGACTAAAAAGAGGAAAATGAGGAACAAAAGAAGAATTATGGACCCGAATGAAAAAGAGAAAAAAGAAACAACAAAAAAAAACGACAAGGAGACAAAAAGCGAGAGACTGAAGAGGAGGTCTTGAATTAACCAACAGCTTCTCTGTCATCAGCTGCTGATTTTGGAGAACGACTCTCCCACAGGGACACACACACACACACACACACACACACAGACACACACACACACACACAGACACACACACACACACGGGCATTGTGGGTAATTAGCACCATCATGTCCAAAAGCAGCAGAGATGAGATGAAAACCAAAATCTGCATGAAGAGATTTCTACTGTTTGACTGCAAGTGTGTGTGTGTGTGTGTGTGTGTGTGTGTGTGTGTGTGTGTGTGGAGCAGTGTGCCAGAAGGAATGACCCTGACACACTAAAATGGGGGATAAACAAAAGCCTGGCAACTAAGTCCGCCTGGCAACCCAGCATGCTGCAGCTGTTTGTTTGTTCACACAGTGATACTGGAGCAGTGTGTGTTGGTGTGTGTGTGTTGGTGTGTGTGTTGGTGGAGGAAGTAACCTCAAATCTGGCACCTGCACCGACCTGGCAACCCCCTCAGCACCTTTCTGTTTCTGGCTCTCAGTGACAGGGATGCCCCTTCCTCCTCACACGTAGCCTCGCTGCAGACCGCAGGGACCAGGAGGCAGCAGCATCCTGAGTCTGAGCCTGCGTCTTAACGCGTCACTGACTGTTTCTGATAAAGTCCGATCATCGGTCTGATCTTGGCCGTGTTGTGTAAGTTCAGTTTGAGGTGTCCTGGCTCTGCAGGTGTCAGGTGAGCAGGAAGAGGGTGAAACAGTCAGAGTCGCCTTTCAGCTGGGGTTACACCGTGACATCACAGCCCCTCCCACTATTTACCGTGGACCCTCCATGCTTACACACACTGACACACATTCACACATTCATTATTCATCCGCTCACTCTCTTATTCACTCACTCGCTTTTTCCCTTCGGTCAGTGTTTGGTTTTGTCCTTCAAACGTTCCCTGACCCGAACGTTTCACAACAAATCACCCGGACAGAAAACCTGCTCAGCTGCATCACACAGGGGTCACAGTCTCCACGCCACGATCACTGTGCTGAAAAAGTACACACAAGTAAAGGTACAACTACTGCAACGTGCAGTAAAAATACTGCAGTAAAGGTAAAAGTCCTGCGTCCAGATCTGACTGAGAAAAAGGAAAAAAGATAAAAGATAAAAGTAAAAGTCCTTACAGTGAGAAATGTGTCGGAATATTAAATAATTAATGTGCTGACCTGTAATGTCAGCTACAGGTTAGTGTGTGTGTGTGTGTGTGTGTGTGTGTTGTGATCAGCTCCCGTTTGACTGTGACACTGAGGAGAACGTCAGGGTTCTCAGGCAGGTTCTGCAGTGAGAACCTACTCTGGACCCTCACTGGGGCCGTTCCTCCCGTGGCCCTCGTGAGTGTTGATTTCCCCCAGCAGAGCTGAGGAGGCCCCTGGGGGCCCTTCTCCCAGGACCCAGCTGAACGCTCAGAGCTGCTGTTTGTTGCAGAGGGAACGCTCCGGTTCTCCAGGTTCTCCAGGCTCCTCCCTCCTTTCCTTTCTTCCCCTGTTCTCTCTTCTTCCCTCCTCAATTCTCCATCTTATTCTCCATTTTTTCCTGTCTTCCTTTTCATTCTTTATCTCTTTCTTGGTCTTCTACTCTCTTCTTCTTTGGTGTTATTTTTTCTTACCATCTTCTTCTCTCCCTCTATCACTTCTTTCTTTTCTCCTCCTCCTCCACCTTCCAGGCATATCTGTCGTTCCACCGCTCCTGTGTCAGCGCTCTGTCGCTCAGCTGTCACTTTCAAACTGGGACACACACACACACACACACACACACACACACACCTAACACACACACTGTCAGAAAATTATCAGCCTGTGGCTCGCGAGGCCTCCCGTCTTTCACCCGCGATGTTGTTTCAGCCACTCACACACCATACCTACCAGGACACACACACACACACACACACACAGTTATGCATCTGTGGACTCCCATGAAGGGACAAATCTAAGTGTAGGTATTATTAGAGCACTCTTTAGTACCTAACACACACACACACACACAAAAGCATTCAACCTGCAGTTGCTTTGGGCAGTCACTGCAATGGGACACCTGTCAGTTAGGTGTGTGTGTGTGTGTGTGTGTGTGTGTGTGTATGTGTGTGTGTACATTATCTCTAACCACAGACCTCTGCAAAGATCGAAGCAAGTGTGATAAAAGAAAGAAAAAAGAAAGAAAAAAGAAAGAGAAAATTCCACCAGTAGTTTAAAAGGATAATGAACGACCTCTGACCTAAGTGATGATTTTTCCTTTTTTTCATGAAATTGTCTTTTCTCTGTTTTGAAAATATTCTTTCCCTTTTTTTCATTTAAATTGATTATTTATTCTTCTCCTCCTCCTCCTCCTCCCCCCCGCTGGTTGTTATGTTGTTTACAATGATTGAGTGATTAGAGGTGCCATCATGGAACTGAAGTCCGGGGGGGGGGGGGGGGGGTTGAATCAGAAAGTGAGAGAAACATAAACTTATTAAAAACGTAACTGACTTTATATCTATTTAATTTACTGTAAGTGAATCATAAATGAAAGTGAATCAGAAAAGAATCAACGATGATGAAGCTTCATCTCAAACTTTACCTGACAACTAGCATCATCATCATCACAGCTTCATCACTTTAAATATGATTGGCAGCTCTAAAAGGCCTCATGGTGACACCATCAACATCTGTTTATACTGTTGATTCCAGATGTTTCTCTCTCTCGATATCTTCAACACCTGGTTGAAGTGGGAATCAGAGCAGAACATTCATATCTTCTCAACATGTCATGTTGTCATGTTTACTTTTCTTCAGGACCTGAAGACTTTTGGAGGAAGTCAGAGACACAAGACAATGGATCAGATTTTCCAAAACTTGTTCCAAAACCACCTCTTTTTCCAACTTAACCAAAGTGTTTTCGTGGCCAAACCTCTCCCCAGTATCTGCTGGTCCTGTACCAGTCCTGGACTTCCTGTCCGAACTCACCTGTGAGGTTCAAGCGCTTCACATTTCCTGTGCTTGTGAACGTAACACCACCTTCAGGTCCTATCAGAGTTATTGTAATCACTCACTTAGTGTTCACATCATCATCTATAACCCCTGTTTCTGTCTGTCTGGGTCTGTGTGTGGGTCAGGGGGGTCCTCTCCTCCTCTGACTCACATCCACCTCAAGCCTGAGGTCCTGGGCTGCAGGACAGTGCAGGGAGCTGCTCCTTCCTGCCTCCGAGCCAAGGTCAAACCCCGCACACCTCTGCCTCTGGACGGCCGGCCGCTCGTCACTCTGACCCCAGTCAGTGCCGTTAAAGCTCCTCTCCCTCCTCTGCTCTCCGGCTGTGACATCAGGCGACAGCCAGCGTGACTCAGACACAACATCTGCAGACAAAATCTGACACTGAATCTCTATAAAACTCAAAATGAGAAACTCCACAAGCATCTAATCGTGTGTGTGTGAGTGTGTGTGTGTGTGTGTGAGGGTGTGTGTGTGAGTGTGTATGAGTGTGTGTCCTCTCCCTCCAAACTCATATTGAGGTAATCTCCCAGAGTGGCTGGCTTTAAGCCTCGTCATCGCTCAGTCTCACACACACACACACCTTCCTTCATTAGGCATCAATATTCAGGTTCATTTTAATTTAGCACCAAAGGAGGTCAGACGAGAGAGCTCATCACCCTGTTATAGCTTCGTCACGCGTGCCAACACACACACACACACACACACACACACACACACACACACACACACACACACACACACACACACACACACACACACACACACTAACCATTCTGCTCTACTTCTGCAGAAGATAGTGCAGGAGGCTGTAAATTGACTGCAGCCGTCACAGTCTGACTACCTGCTAATACTGAGGGGTGGGGGGAGTGGGGTGGGGCTGGGGGTGGGTGTGGGGGGGGGGTGACAACATAGAAAGCACGGAAGGAAACTGTTCAATAAAACCTCTCAGACCAACTTGTTGCTGACTTGTTCACGATGAGGATCCTGTTTTCCTGTCCCTCAAAGAAAAGTCCTCCAGCAGTAAAAGGTCCTCACTCTGATCCCTGTGAAACATTAGATCATTTACCTCTCTTCTGATTGGCTGACTATTTTCTGAGTGATCCAATAAAAATATTGGATCACAGATTTCAGGTAAACACTCAGAGAAACCAAATCCTGCAAGGTTGGATGGTGGGTCCAGGTGGGTGGGGCTTGGGGCATGGCTGAGGGTGCTGACTGCTTTGTTGTGACATCACAAAGTTCCAGAAGTCCTGACGGCTGGTTTTAAGGCTCAGTTTCTGAATACAGGCTGTGTGCATTTCTCTGTGGACTGAGGCTTTGATACTTTCACAGTATTAATATAGAACCTAGACCTGCTTTATAATCACAAACACATGGACATCTACCTTTAGACTGTGTGGAGCTTTAAACCACATCTTAAAATCCACTCTTTGCCTGATCTCACCATCTTGTTGAGCTCAGAACTTCAGTCTTGACCTTGGAAACAAAGTCAATGTTTGTTTCAGGAGCTTTCAGCCACATCTGTTGACCTTCCTCAGCGGGCGGAGCTGCTTGGTTCTCATGGAGACGGTTTTATCACTATACGTCTGTACTGCATCATCACATAGAACAGCTGTGACCACCTGACTGACACTCATCTGTAACCGAAGAGCGCCGACGGTTTACCTCACATGTAATCGTGGAACAATGACCCACAAACACAGACCCCTCTGCAGGAGGACACACACGAAACTGTGACTCTGCCTCGTCACAGTTTTTTCAGAACATGTTCTGCACATTTACAGACGTGATGAGGTGAGACAGGTCCCCGGGGAGTTTGAAGGTCCAGAGACACGGAGGAGTCAGAGCGAGAGAGAGCGAGACCAAAAACACAGAAGAAGAAAAGAGAGGGAAAACAAACAGTGTAAAGACGTATCTGAGTGTGTGTGTGTGTGTGTGTGTTCTCCTCTCATCACAAACCTGGCATGATGCTGATCAGCTTAATAGGCTTTCTATTGATTCTGCCTGTCTGTTCACACACACACACACACACACACACACTGCGACCCAGTTAGATTTATCCTATTTGAGTCTCTCCTCCCCACCTTGTCTCTTCAATTCTGTTATTCTTTGTGTGTGTGTGTGTGTGTGTGTGTGTCATGCTGTTCTCTTGTTCTTCTCACTGTCGTCCCTCGTGGCTGATTAAATCAGTTTCTATTAGACCTCTCTCTCTCTCTCTCTCTCTCTCTCTCTCTCTCTCTCTTTATTCACTCATCTTTTTTTTAATATTTAAACTTCAGGAGACAAAAACAGTAAAAATGTTCCATTTAATTTTGACGTCCAGCCTCATGTTTGTGATCACGGGACGTCCCATGACTGATCAGTCCTAACCGCAGCGGCCCGGGTTTGAGTCCAGCCCGGGACACTTCACTGCATGTCATCCTCTCTCTCTCTCTCTCTCTCTCTGTGACTTTCCTCTCTCTCTCTCTCACTGCAGCTATAATAAAGACAAAAATGCCCCAAACTAAAAAGCAGGTTTGTGGTCATGTGACTCCAGCTCGGACACATTCTGTTCACACACATGATGAAATGATTCATTTCTGAATGAACTGACACTGAAGGCATCAGAACAGTCTCCACCAGGACTGACTCCACTGTTACAGGTGGATTCTCACAGCTCCTGGTTCAGGTTCAGAAAGATCCTGGTCCGACCGTCATGTTTCCTGCACAACAGACTCTGACCATGTTGTGTTTTCACTCCTCCTTTACCAGCTCCTCTGGTTAAAACGACGTCCTGAACAACAACTTTTATTCCTGACAGAGGAGCGGACACATTTCAGCTGATCTGTGCCATATGTGCACTTGTGCGTATGAATACGGTCGTTTAAGCTGTTGGGAAAATGTAGTTTCAAAATAAAGGACTGATTAAGAACACTGAAAAATTCAAAATAAAGTTACACATCAACTGATATCAGCTTTTTTCTGTCGTCAACCACACAACAAGAGACCAGTAGAGACCAGAAGAAGCCATGTCCAGTTTACAGACGCCCTTCACACACACACACACGATACAAGGCCGTGTCGTCAGTCTGTAAGAGAGCTGATGGATGACCTGCAGGACTGTTTCCTGTCGGTTCAACCAGTAAACAGATGAAGCTGCACATGAGCCTCAAGGACACTTTATAACCCACCACACACACACACGCAGCCTTGTCTATCACATGCTGATGAACATGGCAGTCTGTCATCGATCCGTCTCTCTCACTGCATCATCTCCCATCAGCCACTGGGATTCTCTGAAGTCGGTCTGTTTTTAAATGAAGTCAAACCAACATCAAACCAGCTTCTTCTTCTGATCTCACAGGAAGCTGATGTGACTCTGAAAACGTGATGATCACTGTCAGCAAACTGTTTGTGCTGCTGGAGCTCCAGACCAGGAGCAAGAGTGTGTGTGTGTGTGTGTGTGTGTGTGTGTGTGTGTGTGTGCCCTGTCCAACATGGCAGCTGGTTAGCATGTTAGCACTGCTCCGATCTATAAATGCTAATGTTTTTCTTGCTATGAACCCTCGGCAGCTTATTCTGGTCCTGTGGGACGACAAGCTAACTTAACCCCGACGACCCCATCACTGACCCCGGCAACGACCCTGACTACACACATAAGCCCCCCCCACCCACCCCCCCCCACACACACACACCAGCAGCAGCTGAGGGTTGTTCATCACTGCCAACAGGACGACAACAACCCGCTGACAATATTCATCACATTTATGTTGTTGTTGTTTTTATTTATTTGTCTGTGTGTTTGTTTGTGTGCTCGTTGTTTTTAACGTTCACTGAGATTTAAACCCAAAACAGCTTCTTAGGAAATTATTTTAATTATGATTCTTCTCTGTTTTATTTTGATTTCTGTTTCTGATCACGAAGGTAAAAACCAGACGAGCTCGTTATGCCACAGGTACAGCACACACACACACACACACACACACACACACACACACACACACACACACACACACACACACACACACACACACACACTCTTGCTCCTGGTCTGGAGCTCCTGTTTTATCAGATCAGTCATCGACGCTTCAACTGAAGCAGCTCAGCTACTGTGGTTCCCAAACTGAGGGGTCGGGCCCCTCCACAGGGTCACCAGGTAAATCTGAGGGGTCGTCACATGATTAATGGAAGAGGAAAAAGTTTAATTACTTCCTCTGATCGTAAAGTCGTCAATGTCGATAATTTAACATTTTGAGGATGTGGATGTGAGAAAGGAGCCAGGGTTTGAATTTCCTCTAACTTTTTCATTGGTTATACAACTGTGTGTGAGACTTTTCATGTGAAGATGCAGGTGGTGCACAGTCTGACAGTACGAACCATCCTCCCTGTGTTTAACCACATCACGTCTCCACCCTCTGAAGGTTCTAACGTCCTGTTGAAGATTACAGATGATGTTCACGGTTAAAGGAACCAGAGTCGACTTCTGGGAGGAAACAGAGTCACACGGCAGCGTACAGGTGGCACCATCACACTCCGTCCACTCCAGCCTCCACATCACCTCCACCTCCCGACAGACAGAGTAATTACAGCGAGCGAAGGTGAAGGTCAGTTCAGGCTCGTGAAACGTGACCTTTCAGGAAGCGCAGGTCTACGACTGAAAGATTCAAACCTGTTCATTCAAAAGTTTCTGCAGCTTCAGAGAAGCCGAACAAACAGACACCTTCATGCAGGGTCCATGGTTTTCCTCTCTGAAAAGAAGAAAGAAACACACACAGACAGAAGCTGGTCCTGGGTGTTTCCCTGCCTCACACCGAGTGCATGCTGGGATACGCTCCAGCACCATCACGACCCCGAGCTGGATTGTTCTCTATGGGATGTTTTTGCCCTGAAACACAAACAGCTGTTTGGGGCTGAGATACATCACCTGAAGTCCTCTTTAGGACCACAAATGGGGGCTGGGCCGCCGCCAAAGTGGCCGCCAGAAAAGAATGGATCAGCCGCGGCCAAAACCGGACCGGTGCTTGGCCGGCGCCCGGCGGTCGTCTCCAAGTCTGAACAGGAGCCAGCAGAGACGCGGGCCCTCCTCATGGGACAGGGGGCCGAAAAAACAAGAGCTTCAAAATGCCAAAGTCCGGTTCGACTGATCCACCTGCTCCGCTCCGATACCTTAAAATAATATCCCTGTGACACACAGAGGAATCATCAGAGTGTTTTTATGGCCACTTCTGCTGTCATCAGCAGGTTTTATGGTTACTGCTCCTCTCCTCCTGCATCTCCTGTGTATCACCAGGAAGCATAAATATATTGATTTGTACTTTAAAGGTGATTTGACAGAGAAAAGACACAAACAGAAAAGGTCAAAGAAAAGAGAAAGTGATGCAGGCAGTCAATTGATTTTAGGTTTTATGATCAGTTTTTACATGAAGCTTTTATTATAATTACTGGATAAGACTTTATTTTTTGCAGACTAATGCAAACAGAGCAGTGGTTTAAAAAGTGACGCAGAGACAGAACTAAAACAAGGGAGACAAGGGGAGCTTCAATCAATTTCTCATTCTATGTTTTTTGGCCACTAACAGCCAGTGGATGATCAGTTTACATTAATACAGTAAGTTGCTTTGGATAAAAGCATCTGAAAAATGAGTAAATGTAACTGAGAGCAGGACAGAAACAAAAACAAACAGCTATCCTCATTTTCTTCTTATTTCTTCAAGAAAACATTCATTCATCAAATTTCAATAGAAACATCCAAGAGATGCTCTACAGTCACATGACCATCATTGATCTGAAAATCCTAAACCTAGATGTCGTTTCTGTCTCTGCTGCAGAAAAAAAAGTAAAACAAAATCCAAATTAACTTTAATTTATCTCCATTAAATCTAAATTCTCTGACACACTGTGTTTCAGTGTTTCCTTTATTATGTGAATTGTACAATTTGTTTGATTGTAGTGTGATGAGGTCGAATTAAACCACTGTGTTTTACATCCATGGTTTCTCAATCACATGTTCAACAACCAGGTGGTTGTCCACATACTTTTGGCCATGTAGTGTATTTTCCCGCCCAACCTGATGCACTTTTGACACAGTTTTAAAATGAAATCATCTGTTCACCTGTGTTTGAGTCTTTCTGCTGCATATTTGACTTTTCTCCTGTGTTTTATCTGAAGTGTTGATATATTTGTGGCTTTAAGAACCAAAAAGCATCTCAGTGGATCATCTCCTCTCTCTGGAGCTCTAGTAACAACAGGTCAGTGAGGCTCTGAGCCTCTCTTCTGATTGGCTCTGTTGTGCTTTGTTGTGACATCACAAAGTTGCAGAAGTCCTGACGGCTGGTTTTAAGGCTCAGTTTCTGAATACAGGCTGTGTGCATTTCTCTGTGGACTGAGGCTTTGATACTTTCACAGTATTAATATAGAACCTAGACCTGCTTTATAACCACAAACACATGGACATCTACCTTTAGACTGGATGGAGCTTTAAAACACATCTTAAAATCCACTCTTTTGCTGATCTCATCATCTTGTTGAGCTCAGAACTTCAGTCTTGACCTTGGAAACATCAGTTTCTCATCACGAAGTCAACGTTTGTTTCAGAAGCTTTCAGCTTCCTCAGAGTCTGGAGTTGCTTGGTTGTCATGGAAATGGTTTTTATCACTATACGTCTATACTGTATCATCACATACCTTAATACAATATGGAACCTTTCAGTTATTTTATTAGTTATTTTGTAAATTTATCTCTTTTCCTTCAGCTGGTCACTTAATGAAGATTCATTATTGATTAAAAACAGCACAGCTTCAAGTTAGTTTCATGGGTCGACAACGTAGAATGAAGCCGTTCTCCCCTTTTTATTTATCATGAGCAAATATGGAAATAAATGCAGAGAAATGAACATAATTGTGAGGTTTTTTTGAGGAACATGTAATTCATAGATTCATCTCAAGGGACAGAGAGAGGAGGAGGAGGAGCAAGAGGACGAGGAAGACAAAAAGGCGTGAAAATAAAGGAAGAGACAGAAAAAAGACTGGAAGAGAGAGAGAGAGAGAGAGAGAGAGAGAGAGAGAGATGGAGGTGTTTGACATGGCCGCCCCTCGTCAAAATAAATCACGAGCAGCAAAGTGTTTTAAAATGTCGGCCCGCCGCTGAGAGGAGCGGCCGCTGTGATTTACTGCAACAAGGTTCGTTTTTAATCATCAGCAGATCTGAGTCACATTTAATGTTCCTGCTGAAGGAGGATCGAGTGTAAACCAACCACAGCTACACACACCACTGAGGACTACATCTCCCATCAGCCCTCTCAGCCTCACCCCAGAATATGACTCAAATATTTACATGTATATACATTTATCAATATTATAATGTAACATGGATAAATATCCTACATGTGCACATTTATATCATTGATATAAATCATCAGATTAATCAATAATAAAATCATTTGACCTGTGAAACATCAGTAAACAGTGAAAACGTCCAGGACAGTGTCTGAAAATGCAAAGTGGTGTTTACAGAAGAAATATCACGATCAAGAAGCCGGATCCACCAGATGTTTGTCAATCAGCTGATCGATTGATAAACTGATCAGAGAACAGTGGAGCCGTTTTCCCTCTAAATAAAAAACACAGCTGTGGTCTAGTTAACTTAAAGTGTCACAAAACAAAAACTGGTTCTGTCAAAGTCAGTCACTGGAACCAAAGCCCCTGATTAACTGTGTATCAGCTCATTGATTAATTGATTGATTAGTTTAACTGCAGAGTTTGTTCCAGTAAAGTAAAATATAAACTAAGTTGGGTTCATTTCTTTAAGCTGCTCAGTCGTGATCCTCGTTGAGACGATTTGTTTCTTCTTGTGTTTATTCTGAGTGGCACCGGGAGGAGCAGGTGTGGGAGGTGGAACAGGTGGAGGAGGAGGAGGAGGAGGAGGAGGGGTGTGGTCCATGTTAACAGGAGGTCGAGTGACTCCATGTGTCTCTGATAAATCATGAGACGCCAAAGCAGACGAACTGTCTCCAAGGTCAACTGACCACACAGCCAGAGGCCGACCTGCTGCCATTAAACAACAACACTGTGTGTATGTGTGTGTGTGTGTGTGTGTGTGTGTGTGTGTGTGTGTTCAGTCCTCAACTGGAGTTCACTCAGAATGGCAGCAGATAAAATCCAGTTTGCTGTAAAGTCATCAGTTCACCCTCCACCTCTGTGGCCTGTAGTTCAACACGCGGGGGGGTCCAGAGGAGTCTCCGCCCCCTTATTCACACCGAGGATCCCAGAGCTTTGTAGAACCAGAGAACCAATGATGGGCCAGTTTAAACCCTGACAGCCTGTTTTCTCATTCAGAGCAGGGTCTGACAGGAAGTCATCGGGTCCATTTAAAGTGGGCGGGGCTATGATAGTCAAATGTTTTTCACTACATGACCTGAACCAGGAGCTGTGAGTCTGAACGCAGCCACGAGACAGCTGAACGAAGCTGGAGTCACTGAAGGTGGAGAACACAACAACCAGTCCTCCACCCTGAACAACCAGCCACCCACTGACCGGACCCACAGCAGAGTCTCCTGAAGTAGAACCTCTACAGCAGCAGGCGTACAGCACCTTGGTTGTCATGGTTACAATAATAACGGTCAAGGCTTGGTTAGGTTTAGGAAAAGATGGTGATTTGGGTTAAAATAAGTTCTTCCTCAACATTAGACCATCTTTGTTGTCATGGTTACAATAATAACAACGAACGGTTATGGATAATAGAAACAACATAAACTGCTACTGTCACATGGGAATCGAACACCGCTCTCCTGGGTCACATTCATCCATCCACCCCAACCTCCTCCTGACGTGGACTTTGTCGCTCTATAAACTACGTCACCGCACTTTTCCCTTTGCTCCTGTCATCATCACTACGACCACTAGATGTTGCCTAGCAACAAAACCTGACTCTGGGTCATAGTAACCTGCTGACAGACGACCTTTGACCTTGTTTGTTACAGGACAGTCTCGATGTTCTGCAGCATCAGATGGAAAACAGTCATTTTACTGATACTTTCAGAATCTGTTTATTTCATTTTCATTTCATTTCCTCTTGATGTGAACAGAGAACGTTTCCTGTGGCGGTGTAGTTGTATCTAAATGTCACTGAGACAGTGTTGTGGTATAAACATCTCTTTATCTTCACCGCCTCCTGCTGCCTGGTGTACTGACTGTCTGACTGTGACCTGACAGGGTGACGTGTGTGAAGACGAGAGTTAGTGAAGAGAATCAGGTGACGCGTCATCAAAACAAACAAGCTCCGCCTCCTCCTCCTCGCTGCTGCACTCGGCCCACGTTATCTTACAGAGTCTCAGACAGGAAGTGAAGAGCGACTCCACACACACCATCAACAACCATGTGTTGTTGATGGTGACACTGGTCGCTATGGCTCTGCTGTTGCTATGGTTACAACTGTGAATTTTGGTCCCAAAGCACAGGGTGGTGATCCTGATGAACAGGTGAAATCAGAGTGTGTGTGTGTGTGTGTGTGTGTGTGTGTGTGTGTGTTCTACATTTCAATGATTCTGCGATGATTGAGAAGCAGACACATCCAGAGTGTGATTGATAACTCTGACCTGCACCTCTGAAGCAATAAACCATCACTACACCTTCTCCCACGCACACACACACACACACACACACACACACACACACAAAACTAATGAAAAGATGGAGGAATATTCTGTCACCAGCCTCTCATTAATACACATGCACAGACTGACACACACACACACACACACACACACACCGGCCAATCATCTCATTGCTAAACTCAGACGTGGAGGCATGTGAACGACTCGAGGTGTGTTTGATTTATGCTCACAGACACTTGAGGAGAAGTGGACATGTCACCGGGCGGGTGGAGATAAATCAGAGTTCGGCTCCTTCCTGCACGGCGCCGAAAAATCCCCAACACCCGATGTCATCCCGCTGTGACCCCTGACCTCTGACCTCAGTGCTGCTGATAGGAGCTGAAGCTCGTCCTGCTGCTGTACTAAGACGGTACATATGTTCTCTACAACCACAGACATTATATAGGAAGATCTTGATGCCTCATCTTTCACATTTCTCTCTCACTCTCTCACCCCCCAATCAGATTTTGCCACAGTTTCAGCCAATCACACTGTCACTATCCTTTAAAATCTCTTCTCCTCTCCACTGCTGTCACGTCGGTGCACATCACTGCGACCGGTTTTCATCAGCTCAGTTTTTCTACACCGACGAGTCCACTGATCTTTAACCGGCGTTTCAGTCAGAAAAGCCATGAAGAAGACATGGCACAGGATCAGCAGCTGGAGAGGGAGTCAGAGTACGGGAACCTGGATGCGCCACGGCAGGGAAAAAATGTCTCAAAGTGAAAATGATGCTTTTCAGGAGCATCAGTAGAAAATATCAGTGGCTGCTGTTTTGAGGTGCGTCACTTGAGTGCATTGTCTCAATTATGAACAAACATCCTGCAGGAGTTTACAGGTGAGATGCAGCTGAAAAATAAAGGAAAGGACGATGACTGTTCCCTCGCTGCTGCTGAGCTCCGGCCTCTGGCTTCTCCTCCTTTTCTCAGAAGTCGTCATGAGTTTTAAGATCCTCGTTGTCATGATGTGTAATTTTGTGTTTCCTGTTTTGGTGACTGCAGCTCCAACAGTTCAGGCAGCAGCTCTCCGGCCTCTTTGTTCCTCTGTAAACTGCCTTATGTCGCCTTGAACACTCACTTAAGAGAAATGTTGACTGTCAGACCTCTATTAAAGCTGACACATGCTGCTCTTTGGTATTTCACTTTATATGACTCAGCGGTGCAGCTGCCTTCAGAGCTGCTGCTGAACAATATCACTGTTTGTATAAACCTCTGAAGAATGTCTCTGCTGTTTTTTTTTACAGAAACATTTACACATTTACCAAAGAGCACGGAGCAGGCAGAGCTGTACACAACAACACTTTGCTTCAAATTATTTCTGTTTACAAAAAATGTCCATGTTCAGAGTCACAGTGTCCTCACAGGAAAACTCTACTCACAGCTTTCAAGGAAAAACCCAGCCCACAGGTCGTCTGTCAGCAGGTCACTATGACCCAGAGTTCGGTTTTGTTGCTAGGCGACATCTAGTGGTCGTAGTCATGACGACAGGAGAGCGGTGTTCGATTCCCATGTGACAGTAGCAGTTAATATTGTTTCTATTATCCATGACCGTTTGTTGTTATTGTAACCATGACAACAAAGATCATCTAATGTTGAGGAAGAACTTATTTGAACCCAAATCACCATCTTTTCCTAAACCTGACCAAACCATGACCGTTATTATAGTAGCCACGGTAACAAAAGTAGATCAGCAACGCCCAGTACAGGCTGCGTGTTTATTATTGTAACCATGACAACCAAGGTGTTGTACGCCTGATGCCATAGGGGCGTTACTTCAGACACTCCTGTGGGTCGTATCTGAGGGTTGTTGGTTGTTCAGGTGAGAAAGAAGAAGCTGCAGATATTTTTTCTACTAAACAACAAATTCACAATAAGACAATAAAACCACAAAAACTACAGTGTTCACATTTTGTGTTGAAACAGGCACAAATTTGTGTTTCTCATAGAAAACCTTCAAATTTCCATGAAACAACTGTGTCCAAAGTGCTACATCAAGAATATATGATACACAGAGATATTCTGTATTTGAACACATACCATCATACTACTGACAAAACAATCTGAGTACTTTATTCTGAGAGTACTTGTACTGTGTTTACTGTGTTCACAGTATTTCTACTTTATTTATAAAAACTGACGAGCTGCTCTGAACTCTCAACAAAAAACAACAGGCTGCTCCAAGATTGGCCTATAAATAGACCCCACACATACACACACACACACACACACACACACACACACACACACACACACACACACTAAAGCTCAGTTTTCCAGCTTTTTCCTGAGCTTTCACCCCCATCTCATTGTCTTCCTCAGAGGATGGTGTTTGTTCAGGTGTCATGGAGATGAAAAGACACACGACTGTTTCTCGAGGATGAAGAATGAATTTCCTCATCCAATAGTTAATCTAGTTAAGGAATAGTTAAGGAAATTAAACCTGAACAGCAACAAACTGAAGCAGGAAGCAGCTACAAAATAAAAGACTACACGTGTATTATAACAAGAGAGGAAGAGCAAACATTTTTTCACAGTTCATAACTTCATGCGTCTTTGAATCAATCTCAATTAAAAGGTCTGGCTGACTGGACAGATTTCACTCTCATGTTTAACCCATGAGAGTTTCTGCTTCCGCCTTAGAAGTGATTTTATTTTCTTCACTGTGAACATGACAAGGTTCAATGTGAAAAAAAAAAACCCAACAAGCTCTGCTGACGCCGACGTCTCCACAGATGTGGACAGTAAAATGGTGGAGAGAAGCAGAGGAAGCGTCACTTTGAGGAGTAACAGATAATTAAACTGTCAGTGCTCTGGGCTCCGAGCTGAGAGGATCACTGAGATTAAAGCAGGACAGCAGCAGATCCGTCCGTCCTGACTCAGCTGCCGCGTGACGCCGCTGAGTCACCGCCTTCCCTCTGTACCCTCAGGTGATCTGAACCGGACCGAGCCAGGAGAAACCAGACCGAGCCGGGAGAAACCAGACCGAACCAGGAGAACCCGGACTTGACCAGGAGAAACCGGACCGAGCCCGGGAGAAACCAGACTGATCCACGAGAAACCAGACCGAGCCATAAGAAACCGGGCCGAACCAGGAGAACCCGGACTTGACCAGGAGAAACCGGACCAAGCCAGGAGAAACCAGACCGAACCAGGAGAACCCGGACTTGACCAGGAGAAACCGGACCGAGCCATAAGAAACCGGGCCGAACCAGGAGAACCCGGACTGGACCAGGAGAAACCGGACTGAACCAGGAGAACCCGGACTGGACCAGGCCACTCCACCACTGGTTCTCTCTGGTATTTGTTGTTTTGTTGCAGCTGCTCTTGTCAGATTCATTTCTTGAAACAAACTCATCTGACAGGGAAACTCATTGTCACAGTTGTTGTCCAGTAAGAACCCGACAAAGGCAGAGTATAAAAAATTTTTAAAAAAGAATCAAAACCCTCACCCTGACCTAAACCGAAGAAAAGATTCATTTAGATTCAATTATTCATAAAACTGTAAGTAATTTAAAAATGCAATCACACTGATAGTTTATTGTCTCAGTCTCTAGTTTCAAGTCTTCAACACAACATGATGTTCATTTTTAAATTATGCTCCATAAGGCAGGGGATGCATTAGGGCGGGGCTAACGTGTGATTGACAGACTGAACCTGACAATCAGGACAGAGGACAGAGCAGGTCAGCTCCACCCCTTCGTCCTCCTCAGCTCCACCTTCTCCTCCAAATAAAAAATCAAGATGGTGACGAACAAATTACAAACTCGAGGCTCATTTCACAAACCAGTGGGTGACATCACGGTGGGTTCACACTTGGTTTGGCCACCTCCTCTTTTTATGTCGCTCGTCTTCTGAACAGTTCGGCTTCATAATTTAGTTAAACTGTCAAACGTTACAAAAAAATCCCCCGTCCCACATCCTGCAACAACCACTGGACAGCATCTAAACTTTGGTTCTTCAAAACTCAGGAGATGTTCTGGTTCCTAGAAAGGCTCTTGCAGTCAGAAACAGTCACTGATGCTGCGAATCATTTCATCTCTGAGAATCCGACCTTTCACATGTGACATGAAGGTTCGTGTCTTTCATGGGAGTTAATGGCCATGAAAACACACAAAAAGCAATGAATGCAAGGCAAACGCTGAGAGGCGGATTGTCAGGGCTCAGGAGGGTTTTTAAGCTGGACCATAATAAAGCTATAGAGCCGCTCTCAGGTTTCATACAGAGCTTTCACTGCACAAAGGTTGGAGATAATGAGCAGGAAGCAGGTTTCAGCTGCAGGACTGATGTCAGAGTCCAGAGCCACAGCGCCGCTTCGTCCGTCAAACAGCAGCTCGTGTTGTCTCAGCGCCCGGCACAGGAAAGGTCAGGCCTGCTGCTCCGACACTGAACAAACAGCACAGCACCGTGTGGGGCTTTTCAGCTGCACACACACACACACACACTCTGAGAAGCATCCGGGCACACATATATCACCTACACACAAATGGACACACAAACACACCAAATGCGGGTTCAGACACCCATGGGCTCACGTAGGCACATACACACACACACACACACACACACACACACACACACACACACACACACTCACACAAATGTAATGCATGCGAGGCAGGCAGTGCAGCGCGGGGACACCTGTTGTCGGGCTGTAGCCGTGTCGAGGTGTTGACACAGCAGCTACAGACAGTTTGTTGCACAGTTCAAACCACTGAAACCACTGTTTCACCTGTCTCGTTTCTCACACCTGTAGCCACACCCACAAGTGATGTCAGAGTGTACCAGCCACTCCCCGAGTTCACCTTTACATCTCCGCAGCAAGGTGAGAACTTCAGCCGCCGCAGGATCAAAGAAACCAGATTCTCCACTGGTGTTGAGTTACAGTTCAGTTTGAGCACAACTTGGACTCTGTGTGTGTGTGTGTGTGTGTGTGTGTGTGTGTGTGTGTGTGTGTGTGTCACAGGGTTGTTTAGCTCATCATTGACCATTTTTACCAATAGAATCACAGCACTATTCTGAGTAAGAAACTTGAATCAAACCTCTTCTGCATCACTGAAAATCATCATCATCATCATCTTCCTTCCTTCCTTCCTTCCTTCCTTCCTTTGCTTTCCATCCCTCCTTTCTCCCTCCACCTTTCTGCTAACCTCCCTTCCTTCTTTACTTCCTCTATTTTCTGATTATTCTTATTCTGAAAAGGAGGAAGAAGTAACGGACACATTATTCTGGTGGTAACTGTATCATCACAGCCTAAATCAACATCGATAACCACAAGCAGCCATGTTGTTGTTGTTGTTGTTGTTGTTGTTGTTGTTGTTGTTGTTGTTGTTGTGTGTCTACTGCTCACGTCTTACACACCTACTTCCCGTCTGTTTCCTGTCCTCCTTCCTACCACCTACCTGCCCTGCAGAGCTTTTGCAGGTGTTAATACAACTTTAAAAAAAACAAAAAAAACATGATCACTACTTATTCTCCCACCGAAGGAAGGGTCAGAGGTCACGACATAAGCTACAGGACTGTCGTCTCGAGACTTGTTCAAGGACACTTCACTGAGGTGGGGGTGGAGGGGTGGAGGGGTGGGGGGCAGATCTAATCTGAGCCATTTTCTGTCTGTTTCAGTATTGGAGGTTAAACCAGCTGATCTCACCTCATCTAGATCTGTATTTAAGTGACGTTTCCTTCGTGAGACGAAGCTCGAGTTCCCCTGTTTCTGTTCTCCGTCACCTCATCATTAGGTTTGTTATTTTCCTCGGCTTCATCAGGTCCCTGTCGTTCGGAGTCTGATGAGCTGCCTGTGAAAGCAGCAGTCGTCTAACCCGCCGCCGATCGGCCCCTCGCTGCACCGAGACCTCATCAGTGAACCAGTCAGGTCCTGTGCTGGTGCGACACGGGATTCCGGGATTCATCCGGAAAGAGGAAGGTCAAAGGTCAGCAGGCAGCTCCAGTGAGCGCAGCAGCAG